>NC_046658.1:6988602-6990753 GCF_010883055.1 Belonocnema kinseyi
TCTTGATCCGCATTTGAAAGAAATTAAAGAAATTGCTGATTTTGGAATTCATCTCGTTTGGATAAAAACTCAATTATTTGATTGAAAAATTAATTATTTTGTCGCAAATGTAACTATTTTGTAAAAAAGTCCTTTTTTCTATCAAAAATTCAACTACTTTGCTAAAAATTTTATTTCTTTTATTTGAAGGTTCATCTCTTTCGTTGAAAATACATTTTTGAAACTGAGAATTAATCTATACCATTTTTGGTTAAAAAGTCATATATTTTGTTAACAAATCGTCTTTCTTTGGAGAAATTAAATTGCTTTATGAAAAATTTATACTTTTTGATTAAAAATTACATTTTTCGGTTGAATTATCTACTGTAAATATTTTTTGGTTGCAAAGTCGTTTTCTTGTAAATGCAACTATATTGTTAAAAATTAAAATCATAATTTTTGGGTGGAAAATTCGATTATTCACTCAAAGTTGAACTACTTAGTAAAAAAATTAATTTTTTCATATTAAGGATTCATAATTATAGTTGAAAATTCAACTATTTGCCTTTAAATTAGATTAAAAATTCAGCTTTTTTGTAGATAATACTCTTTTTGACTTTAAAATTTAATCTTTTTGGTTGAAAATGTATCATTTTTGCACAAAACTGCAATTGTTCGGTTAAAATATGAACTGTACATCTTCTTGCGTTTAAATGTCGATTATTTCACTAAGAGTTGAACTACTTTGTAAAAAAAAATACGTTTTTTTTTAAGAAAGTTTTATTGCTAAGAGAAATCACAACAATTTTTTTTATTCCTTTTAAATACTGTACAATTCTCAAAAAGCTTTCTTTTAAATCTGCAAAAGTCAAAATCGTGTTTCAAATTATTTGAAATAATTTCAAGTTTTAAATTAATTCTGAATCTTTTTTGAAATTAAAATTATGGCGTTCAAACTTAAAATTTAGCTCATTACAAATTTAACAATTCAAGGCTTTCTATTTCGAACCATTCTGTTCAAATTTGTATAGTTTTTAACAGTTGTTTGTAATGGATTGTTTTAATTGAACGGTCAAATATTGCTGATAATTAACGAAATTTTCTTTTTTTAATTAAAAAATTTCAAATTGAATGGGCTAAAAATAAAAAAATGTTATACTGAAATAATATTTCAAGTCATAATCGAAAACAAATAAATTAATTTTCTAACACATAATTGGTGTTTTAACTAATACGATTTACAGGATAAAGTTTAAGCAAAAATGGAACAGTTCAATTTTCAGATAAATGCTGTGATAAAAAATTGAATTGAACAAGAAAAAAAAACAAATTTTCAATAAAATTGCTAGATTTTCAAGGGAAAAGGTGGATTTTTGACCAAGAAGATTAATGTTCTATAAAAAAAAAGGATTTTCAAACTTAACCAATATATACGATTAATTTTTAATCAATCCTAAAATAGTTACATTTTCAGATAAAGATAAATAATTTTTAACGGAACAAATTTATTTTCAACAAAATTGTTGAATTGTCAACCAATCAGATGAGTTTTCGACTAAGAAAATTAATGATCTACAAAAAAAGACAAATTTTAAACAAAATACATGAATTTTCAACGAAATTATTTAATTTTAATGGCAAAAAGAGGAATTATCTGCAAAAAGTTTAATTTCTTAAACGGAAAATATGAGTTTTCAATCAAAGAGTTAAACTTTCAAACAAATAGTTAAATTTTCAACAATAATTATAAAACCTTGTTTAAAAAAACGTATTTTTTTTACAGAGTAGTTCAACTCTTGGTGAAATAATCGACTTTTAAACCCAAGAAGATGTACAATTCATATTTTAACCGAACAATTGCATTTTTGACCAAAAATTATACATTTTCAACCAAAAAGATTAAATTTCTACTAAAAAAGGTCAATTTAATTTTAATAAATTTTTTAATTTTAAAGACAAAAAGAGTATTATCTACAAAAAAGCTGAATTTTTAACCTAATTTAAAGGCAAATAGTTTCATTTTCAACAAAATAAATATTTTTTCAATCAAATAATTTAGTTTTTATCCAAACGAGATAAATTCCAAAATCACCAGTTTCTTTAATTTTTTTCAAATGCGGATCAAGATTTAAATAAGACTACTATAATATTACATAATTTTAATATTATCAT
>NC_046658.1:6990853-6991937 GCF_010883055.1 Belonocnema kinseyi
TCTTCCACCAGAAGGTTTTGATACAATCTGGTCCCGGTGCGGAATAGTTCTTCATCCCTCTTAATACTTTTTTCACCTCCTCGGTAGTGATGGGTGGGAATTATTTATCAGGTGCTATGCGGGCAACACATAACTCCTTGAAGCTATTTATATTTTCTGAGTCTTCGTCCAGTCTATGCTGAACTTCGTAGACTTCTCTCCAAAATACTTCGACCTCCTCTGGTTTGGGTGGGTGTTCGACAGTAACTCGTCTTGGAAGAGTCGAGATGGGTCAAAGAGAAACTGTTGATTTTCTCTGACCCACCTCTCCCTCCGCTCTAGACTTCTCTTAGCGTCAGATAGTATCCGTATTCTGTCAACATTATGCTGCTTGATGGTCAGCAGCTTTGACTTGTTAAGTGTGTGATAACGGGTCCGGAGTTCACGCGTGAACTTTCGAACCTTGGCGGTAAAATTCCTACCAGACGTGATGTAGTCAATCACACATTGAATACGGGACGCGTACTATCTTGCCCAGCGTATCTTTATGGCAATTTGATGCATTCGTCTTTTGGTCTTATGATCAGCCGTTGGTTTTGTTTTACGGTTCGCATCGGCCAAAGCTCTCGCTGCATTATACACACAATAATTGATAGCCCAGGGGTCGGATTCACCGGAAAAATGTCCACGAAGCTCGTCATTTATTTCAGCCAGATCTTTAGGCTTGAGAGAAACCTTGGTGTTGATGTTTTTCCAGGTCGTAAAGCATCCCTCTTCATCTATTGGATGCCTGCCCGCGGTTGGTCTTAGTGTCGCCTCTCTTTCTTTGTTGCAGGCTTGTTCTAGCTGTGGTAGAGTAGGCGTTCCGCTTACATAGCCCCTTTTACAGAGTAGTTCAGCATGGTTTCGCAGACGTTGCTGCGAAAAGTGCGATAGCTCCTGGTGTTTCTCGCACCACAGATCATGCAGCCGTGCCATGTAATCCCGTTCACGGGCCACACTCGCATCGTAGCAGTCTAACAAGTCGTGATTCAGTTGCTCCGTCCACCCAAAGGTCACGAGATCCCGCCGATCCATCGCATTGAATCCATTTTCATTGGCTCCC
>NC_046658.1:6992037-6994223 GCF_010883055.1 Belonocnema kinseyi
TTTCATCGCCGTATGGTGGGTTGAAATTTTTGTAAAAAAAAAAATCAAAACATGGTTTTCGATATATTTTTTCCCGTAGAATTCGATTCTGAAGTCAAAAAAATAAATTTTTTCTATATTTTTTTTTTATTTAAAAAAAAACCATGAAAAACCGTAAAAAATGAGGTTTTTCGAGCAAAACCCTATAAAAAAGTAGCTGGACCCTACTTTTTTATTGCAAATTCGGATTCAGCGTCGAAAAATACATAAGAATATATAGGTCTGGTCAATTGCACAGACACTTTTGTAATAACAAATATTTTATTATTTTATACAAAAAATACAATATAGTGACTAAACTAATTATTAATCCTATCTGTAATAACAAAGAAACAACATTCAATGTTATTATTCACACTTATGTTTCTTAATTCATTTTATAAATTAGTTTTATATTTCTTAATAAATTTTACGTGTGCACTTCGTGGCTTACGTCGTCATTCTGACGACGTGTGAATTCATTCGATCCTCTTGATATAATGGAAGATCTGACTTACCGATCTATTTACGCGCTAAATACAATAATACTCAGGATACTTCCTTACACACACACACACACACAAGTACACTTATCTGATAATCACACCAACCACCTGGAAATGCCCTGTGAGTTAATAATTTTCAAATAGAGGACTCTGGAAATAAATATTAATTTTTAGGAATGATTCAAAAAATTAAAAATATATGTAATATATCAATAATTTGTTATTGTCAAAAGAACCTTTAATTATAAAATTAAAATACCTATGATTATTAATCTTTAAAAAAAATAATAAGTAATGATAAAAATTAAAATTCACTAAATTTATCATGAATTAGACGATAACGTTCTCTTATGAAAACGGAAATAATTTAAATTCCGCGCCAGAAATGTGAATTCAAATAATTAAAGTAAATAATTCGTTTTCAAAATAAGAATACTAATAAGTGCCCTCGAAGGGACTATGAAGGGAAGAAATAACCAAAACAAACTGGGTTGGTCGAAAATCTTAAGTGGAAATGAGTGGAATGAGTGCATCGAATTCTCCCAAGCAATTTCTTCTATTTTCTATTTTATCTTCTTTCTTTATTCTTCACATTGAATTTTTAATATCATTTTTCTTAAATGTCTAATTAACAAATATTTTATGAGATAAAATGTAATAAACTAAATATTGTTACTTTATAACTTTTCCACATATTTTTTATAAAATTTTTAATTTAAACATATATAAATACAAAGTTTATTTTGTTTTTAAACTTAATTTTTATAGATAAAATTTATTTATTTGACTTTGGTTTAAATTAAATTATTTCAATAAATAATATAGTTTTTCACTACCATGACTTCTTGTTTTTTTTTCTTTCTTTACTCTTTGACAAGAGGGGATCCTATCAGATTCTGAGGAAATTTGCTTTGAATTTCTTTCAGAATGAACATGCCGATCTTTTCTTGTCAATGCGACGCATCATGCACGCATCTATGACAATTTGGTATCGTCAAGGAGAAGAAGACGAACCCGAGGAGTGGATGTGCAGCGGGTTTATGCTTGACGAGGAGAGTGATCGGGTTGTGTTGCTGCACTTGCTTTATTTAATAGAACAAGAATATCTACCGGCAAGGCCTTATCCCAGGTGTCAAAACCAAATAGCCGTAATCAAGGACCCGATAACTTTTCCCGGTTGCAGTAGTCTAAGGGCATCTTTCTTGGAAACGCGGAAAATCTCCGAAAATCAACTTCGTATTATTTTAATTGCGTACAATTGAATGTGAAAATTTCGGGAAAGTATTTTTAGTTTGGAGAATAGTAGACCAGGACCAACTGCCGTTCATCGAGATATTATTGTATGTGGTTTTTCTGGAGATCTTCGGGGATGAATTTATTCCTGCCCCCGTTGTAAATTTGGATGGGGAGGATGGTCTCGGACCCTTATAACTTAGCGCTATAGCACTATTTTCTTCCTTATAAGAAATCTGCCCATTTCTCTTCTTTTAAGGGGAAAGGGTCGCTGGTGGTGACCACATTTTTTTTATTGTGCCATTGACAATATCGTGCCATTTTTAGTGTTAGGACAATGCCATTTTTAAATTATATTATAAATTATATTATAAATCTTTATCGACATAATTTTTTAGAATTTCATATCCAACAGTTAACAGCTATGAT
>NC_046658.1:6994323-6998048 GCF_010883055.1 Belonocnema kinseyi
AAAAGTTCTAGTTTTGTGATTCATGTAGTGGAAAACCTCCAGAACAGTATCCAAAACATCGATTTTTTGAAAAAAATATCAATTTCTCACGTTTATTGTCCAGTTACGCCGACTAGGAGAAGCAAATTTTCACTTTTCGCGATTTTAAGCCTTTTCATCGCCGTATGGTGGGTTGAAATTTTTGTAAAAAAAAAATCAAAACGTGGTTTTCGATGTATTTTTTCCCGTAGAATTCGATTCTGAAGTCAAAAAAATCAATTTTTTCTATATTTTTTTTTTATTTAAAAAAAACCATGAAAAAACCGTAAAAAATGAGATTTTTCGAGCAAAACCCCATAAAAAAAGCTGGACCCTACTTTTTTATTGCAAATTCGGATTCAGCGTCGAAAAGTACATAAGAATATATAGGTCTGGTCAATTGCACAGACACTTTTGTTTTTTTTGTGGGCCTGTGTTATCTAATGCTTACTTAGACGAAGTAGGAAATTTACAAATAGGCGATATTTATCTAGAAGAAATAATTGATAAACCACAAACCGATATCTCAGAACAACCACTTATATAAATGCTTGAAAAATTACTTGCAAAAAGCCAAGAACAATCAGAGACTAAAAATGTAGGCAAAATAGGTAAACAATTTATAATTGAAAAATTTAATGGGAAAAATTCAAACGCAAACCTGTGGATCACTGGCTTCGAAAAAGAATGTGAACGATTTAACGTTTCTTATGATGAGAAAAAAATTGAAATTCTAAAATCATTTATGGATAAAGGCGCCACAGATTGGTATAGTTGCACACTACTAAAACTTACTATTGAAGCAGAATGGAAAGAATCTATTGATAATGGCACATTAATTGATTTAATAGTAATGGCGCATTAATTGATTTAATAGCAACTGGTTTGCCAAATTATGTAGCTGATAGGATTAATAGAGAAAAATTAAAAAAAGAATAAGAATTATATTAATAAAGGGAAAATAGAAAAAATACCATGTGAAACTTGTAAAGATAAAGGCAAAGGTACACGCTTCCACCCTGCTGCTGAATGCTGGTTTAAAGACAAAGAAAACGAAACAAAACATGTTAACAATTCAATATTAGAAGTAAATCTAAGTGATACGGATCCAAAAAGCTAATAATTCCACCATTAATTAAACTTAAAATAGCATTGAATAACACTTTAGAGATATCTGCTATTTATGATTCAGGCTCAAATGTCTCACTGATAAATTGAAAACTAGTGCATTTGAAACAAAAAAGAATTAAATTAAAGCAAAAAGTTAATTTAAAGACAATTAATGGTGTGTATAAATCAGAAGAATTAATAAAAATTAAAACAAAAATATTGAATATAGAGGAATACATAGACGTATTTATGATCAATAATGAAAACTTTGAATATGACTTTCTACTAGGACTAGATTGCATACAAAAATGCAAGTTAATACAAAATAAAAACTCAGAGATAGAACAAAAAGACTCGGATCTCACAGAAAAGCAAAAATACCGAATAAACTTGAATGAACATGTAGATTTAGACAATTTCAAAATCTTAACAAATCACTTGAGTCATTATGAAGAAGATATAATAAAAAATCTTATAGATAAATATAAAAATATATTTGCGAAAGATAAATATGATATAGGCGTAGTAAAAGATTATGAAGCCAGAATAGATCTCATAGCAGATAAATATTGTAGCAAGAGGCCTTATCGATGCACAATTGAAGATAAAAAAGAGATAGAGGAACAAATCTCAGAATAACCCAAGGTCAATTTCAATGGACATGTCTCCCATTTGGGTTGAAAATGTCACCGGCTATCTTTCAAAGAATATTAAGTAATATAATAAGAAAACATAAACTGTCAGATTTTACAGTAAACTATATTTATGATATATTAATTTTCTCAAAGTCCTTCGAAGAGCATGTAGAGCATCTATCACAATTACTAGAAGCAATAATGAAAGAAGAGTTCAGATTAAAACTTTCTAAATGCACATTTGCATTAGATTCTGTGCAATACCGGTCATATTATAAAACACAACTCAGTTTCTCCAATAAAAGATAATCTAATTTCAATAAAAAATTTTCCAGTGCCAAAAAATCAGAAGAATATTAGACAATTCCTAGGAAAAATAAACTTTTACAATGAATACGTTTTAAAAATTTCACTAGTTTTAGAACCTTTACATAACTTACTAAGAAAAGGACAAAAATCAATTTGGTCTGAAGAATGCCAAAAAGCATTTGAATACATGAAAAACTTCCTCTGCACTCAACCAACATTAGCAGATGTAAGTTTACAAGGCATAGGACCTGTAAATAAAACAACCAGCTAAATGATAATTAAAAAATTGAAAAACCAGTAGCATATTTTTCGAAAAAACTAAATGAAGCACAAAAAAGAAGGAAAGATATCTACTTAGAATTTTTAGCAATAAAAGAATCAATAAAATATTGGCAACATTGGCTTATAGGTAGACACTTCAAAGTATTCTCAGATCATAAACCATTAGAAAAGTTAAATATTAAAACTAGAACAGACGAAGAATTAGGTGATCTCACCTACTATTTATCGCAATATGATTTTGAAATAATATACCGTCCAGGTAGAGATAACTTAGAAGCAGATTGAGTTGACAGAAAACGTGCTCAAAGATGATATAAAGATAATTTTAACAGACCAATATCCAGGTATCAACTCAAAATAATTCAAAAATTACCTAGAAAAAAAGAAAATCACCATGATTTTCATAGCAGTTAATCCACCTTTGTCTAATGGCCTAAATAAAAGACTTAACCAAACTTAATAAATAAAATTAGATGTGGAATAAATGAAGGAAATAAAAGAAGTGCATGGACAACTATAGCATACAATTGCGTAACAAAATATAATGAAACTGAACATACAGTCACTAAGTTCAGTCCAAAATATTTATTACAAGGTGAAGACACCTCAATATTACCAAATCAGTTAAGAAAAAAGAAAGATAATAATATTCTAGATAATGATAGAACAATTGCTTTCAAGAACAGTACTAAATATCATGATCATAATAAGAAGTTATATGATGAAAACAGAAAAGATTATGATTTTTATATCGGAAACTTAGTATATGTTGAAAATGGTAATCGACTGAATCGGAAAAAAATTAGATGAATTAAGAATCGGCCCTTACAAAAGTTTAAATAGAATATCAAAATCAATGTACGAAATTGACACAGGACACGAAAAATCAGAATCAAATTTTTTTCACATCTCTAAACTCATCCCAACTCCTACTAATCCAAAGGTGACAAGCGCTGTGGGCGACTAGCTGCGATTTTATGTAATTTTGCACTAAAACTTTGTGCCAAATTTTTATCTTCGGGGGGAGATCTAAAGAAGTATCCTGAGTATTATTGAATTTAGCCCGTAAATAGATCGGTAAGTCAGATCTTTCATTATATCAAGAGGATCGAATGAATTCACACGTCGTCAGAATGACGACGTAAGTCACGAAGTGCACACGTAAAATTTATTAAGAATTATAAAACTAATTTATAAAATTAATTAAGAAACATAAGTGTGAATAATAACATTGAATGTTGTTTCTTTGTTATTACAGGTAGGATTAATAATTAGTTTAGTCACTACATTGTATTTTTTGTATAAAATAATAAAATCTTTGTTATTGCAGAGAAACAATTCTACTTATTATTTACTGATAACTCAATGAAA
>NC_046658.1:6998148-7009967 GCF_010883055.1 Belonocnema kinseyi
AATTGGAATGGAATTTGGGTTAGACAAATGCGCCAAGGTTTATTTGAAGCGAGGAAAACTTAATGGCATACCTGAAGATCCTGAGCTCGTTGATAGAAGCGCGATACGACACCTTTGCGCTGGAGATACTTATACATACCTGGGCGTGCCACAAAACCGCATTCAGGATGTGACATCTATAAAGGATACTCTCCGAAGCAGATACAAGTGTCTCATCCGACAGATTTGGTCTTCCGAACTGTCGGCGAGGAACAAAGTATCTTGCAACGAACATGCTTGCCGTCCCGGTACTACTCTATTCATTTGGAGTAGTTCCATGGACGAAAAACGAGCTTAGATCTCTTGATATCGGCACAAGAAAGGTTATGCACATGAACAAAAGCATGCATCTTAAGTCTTCCGTTCCGCGACTGTACATCTCACGTCGTCAAGGGGGTCGCGGAATATTGAGTCTTGAATGTCTTCATAACAGGATTATTCTGGGTACAGCACATAGAGTTGCAAATGGAAGAGACCCTCTTCTTAAAATGGTCAGGAATCACGAAGAAGTGGGCAAAGGAGCATTTCTGTACAAAGCAGCGGAGGAGGCTGCTGAAACACTTGGACTTGACTTCAGTATTAGGGGTGAGCAAAATGCATCAAATTTCATCTATCTCGAGTACTCACTCCTGAAAGTCCGGATTAAGAAAGCACAAGAGAAAAACTTTCGTGAACAGCTCCTCGATAAGAGGATGCACGGTATCTTCCACAGAAATGTGAAGGATCAGTCAATGTCTTGTGAGCTATCGTTTGCTTTCCTTAAATTGCCCGAATTGAAGTCTGGTACAGAGAGTTTCATTTTTGCATGCCAAGACGGTGTCATTTCCACCTTAACATACCGTCGCCACATTTTGAGCCAAGACATTCCCGATGATAGCTGCAGGGCGTGCCTTGCACACCCCGAGCATTTAGCTCACATACTATCTAGTTGTCCAACTCACGCGGAAACGACCTTCTGTTGCTCACTCGAGGCCTGACATGGTTCTTCTTGACTTCGAGAAGCGAACCATGTTCGTTATCGAATTTTTGGCACCAGCTGACAAAAACATCATAGCCAAGGAGAATGAAAAGAAAGAGAGGTATCGAGACCTTATAAGGGAGTTGTAACGATTGTAGCCGGAATATTCTATTAAACTGATCGTCCTTATCATCGGCGCTCTTGGAGGTGCCAAGCTTTCACTTGCTAATGGCCTAAAAAGCATCCCAGCGTGTCAACAATATGCTAGAACACTTGCGGGAAAAATGCAGAAGGCGGTTGTCCTGGGGTCACTCCGTGTTCTTTAGGTGCACGAGGCTTTTGCTGGATCGTCGTATTGATTCCTTTACAGACTGTAACCACCTATCTCAAGGTTGTGAGACGTGGTTGTGGCTCAAATTTTACCGCGATTTTGCTGGAAGCGGTTGCAATTTTTCAGATTAGAACCTGCTCCCGGCAAAATCCTGCGGTTGTCCTTATGACAAATTTTTAATTATATACTGTATAATTTTATAACAAATTTATTAAGGATTTTTACTTTGTGTAATCTTTATTTCAGATTTCACGAGTCCAGAGGAATGATTATTATGTCAATTTCCATGTAGATCAGGTACATTAATGTTTAGATGAATAAACGCAAATAAGTTGAAATTTATGATTGCATATTTTAACCTATTAGTTATTTATAAGTTGTACATATATTTATTATTTTCTATATACTTATCGTTTCTTCGATTTTTTTATCACTATGACGAAATTTAACATCCCTATCCCAGGGGGCACCGGGACGTCCTACAGACGTCCTTAGAATGTACCTCTATGTGATATGATTTGACGTCTTCAAGACATCCTTTGAATCTTTTCATTTCTTTAAAAGATCCTTAGGACGTCCTTAAGACGTCCGCCGAAAGACGTATATAGGACAAGTTTAGGACTTGTGTGTCCACTGGGATATTTTTCTTATTTATTTACATTTTTATGTTTTGTAAATTTTATATTATTTATTACTTTCCTTCGAATTTGTCATTTTATTAATCTATTTATATTTATTTGATTTTCTTTTTGATTATTGAAGAATATTATTGATTAGATTATTTTCTTGAGATCGAATAATCAATTAAATATTATTTTCATCAGTTTCTTCATCAAGAGGGTCCATGCATGAGTACGCATATAACTTTAATTTATCGACGTGTATTATTTTTGATTTTTTGGCCCAAGTCAAATTAATGCATTTCTCTTTCCTATAAGTTTTCCTAAAAGATAAGGCCCCTTAAAATGAGGATCAAATTTTTTGTCTCGCCTTGTATGATTTTTCAGAAATACTTGTGATCATTCTTTTAAATATTTTGTATTTAACTTGCGACCATAGTATGCTTTTAATTTTTTTTAGCATTAATCAATCGTTCGCGAGCTAATGAATGAATATCGTCTAATTTTAGAAAATACTCTCTTAAATAATGCAAATATGTTTTGTCAGGTGCTGCTTCCGAAAAACTGGATAGAAAATTAGCTTCACGACCAAATACGAGGGTATAAGGTGCGAATCCTGTGCTCTCATGGACAGCAGTGTTATAAGAGAAGACTGCAAAACGAAGCCATTCATCCCAGTCTTGAATAGTTCCAAAATTTCGAAGATACTCGATGAGAGTATGGTCACTTCGTTGAAGTGATTCCAAACTTTGAGGATGGTAAGCAACAGCTTGGGGTTTTTGAATTTTGAAAATCTTGCAAAAAATCTGAATTACCTTGGTAGTTAAATTCATCCCCTGATCGGATTGAATACTTTTGGGACATCCGTATCTAGATATAAAATTTTCTTCTATGGCTTGAGCGATTGTTACACAATCGGTAATTTTTAGAGGAATTTTGTTTGAATATTTTTAAAAAACACACTGAATTGTTAAAATGTATTGGTTTCCCCAAAATGTAATTGGGAGTGGACCCGCCAAGTCAATTTGTATTTTCTTAAAAGGTTCATATGGGATATCCGTAATTACTTTGGGCACTCGAGTTCCCATCCTTACTAACTAATTCTTCTGACATGTTTTACGACCTCCTACACTTCTTTGCACGTCGGACCTCATGTTTGCCAAATATTAAATTGACCTAATCCTTCAATAAGCCCAGGATACGTCGCCTAGATTGGTTCCTTTGTGTGAAGTCTTGATTTTATTAATGTTTCATGATTCCATTGCTCTCTTAAGGTGAAACGGTAACTTCCTCCAAATAGTTTCAGCAAAACCACTCGCAAAATAATGCATTAATTCAAATTTTGTTTTTTTTGCATTGTTAAAAGTAAATCGAAATCTATTGCGGGCTTCTCCTCAAAATAAATTTTTTTCATTTTGTTAAATTTTTAATAACAAAATCTTAGATTATCTAGTTCCGAAAATTTTGGATGTTAAAAATGGGAGAAGCCCGCCATGCGGAAAGTAATAATAAGCATAATATCAATAAAAAAAGATTAAATTATTCATTTATTGAAACAAGGTTTTGCTGAAAACAAAGTAAAATAAACCAGGAGAAATTCTGTGGAAAACCGGTTTTTTAGTTCCCGGCTTTACCGCCACTGGTCACTACTGATCTATTCTTGACATGAGACTATCCTTGCGAAAACTGCAATGTCGGTAACATTGGAGAACTTATACCTGCGTATACCTCAGAGCGAGACGAAGCCCTTGCTTATGACTCATTATTTGAGAAAATATAAAATCATAATCAAGATATTACTGAATTTCCAAAGTTATTGAAGTATTTTGAATTAATACAGCGGAAAAATATACTAATTTCACCATTTATTCCAGATCAAATAATGTGAGATTCTTTCAGAAAGGTTTTTTTTCTACCAAACTTCTTGAAAAATAATGCAAAAATTGCAATTTAGATTATGTAATGTTTATTGCTACATATATTGATAAGGCGGGCTTCTTTCGAACTCAAATTATATTCAAAACTACACTTTTAGTATTTAATAAATAAAATAGAAGTGATTATTGAGCAATTTATCTCTTGGTAGATTTCGGTAAAAAAAAGTTTTTTTCTACCAAAATACTCGAAAAATAATGCAAAATTTGCACTTTTCTTTATTTAATGTTGATTTATATACTTTTATATTTGGCGGGCTTCACTCGAAATGAAATTATATTCGAAACTACACTTTTAATATCAATAAAATAAAAGTGATAATTAATCAATTTACCTTTCCGTAGATTTCGGTAAAAAAAGTGTTTTTTTTTTCTACCAAAACACTTGAAAAATATTGCAAAATTTGCACTGTTGTTTATTTAATATTGATTGATATACTTTTATATTTGGCGGGCTTCTCTCGAAATTAAATTATATTCGAAACTACACTTTTAATATAAATAAAATAAAAGTGATTATTAATCAATTTATATTTCGGTAGATTTCAGTAAAAAGTGTTTTTTTTACCAAAACACTCGAAAAATAATGCAAAATTTGCACTATTGTTTATTTAATATTTATTGATATACTTTTTTTATTTGGCGGGGTTCTCTCGAAATTAAATTATATTCAAAACTACACTTTTAATATAACTAAAATGAAAGTAATTATTAATCCATTTATCTTTCCGTAGGTTTCCGTAAAAAAGTGTCTTTTTTCTACCAAAACACTCGAAAAATAATGCAAAGTTTGAACTTCTGTTAATTGAAAAAAATGTTTGAATTCCAGGAATTAGAAAATTGACTACAATTTAAAATTCTCCAATTTAAAAATTCTTGAATAATAAAACTTCCTATACAGCTTATGATATTACTGAATTTCAAAAAGAAGCACAATATAAAATTTATGTGATATAGTTTCTGAAATAACAAAATATCCGATACTGTAATTTTCTAATTACTACATTTTCTATTTGGAATATTTTATTTTTGTAGAATTTTCAGTCGTCCTCCTGAAGCGTATTAGGTTTTAGGATTCTAAGTACTGAATGAAACTGCTTGACTACGCCACGCCCCGAAGACCCGAACTGTGGCCCAAATATGACAGTTTGTTCCAAAACAACCTAGCAAACTTTTTGCTTGATTTTTAGGTATGGTCAGGCTCCACCCGTCTTAATTTTTTCCACTACTTTTCGGTCTTTTCATGTACCTTAGTGTATGTGAGCTTACTCCAGCAAGGGTCTTTTGTCCACAGGCATGTCAAAGTAAGGAAATTTGTAAACTTTTAATTTTTCTACTAGCGATTTGAAAATAGCATTATCAACATCTACGAATTTTTCCGATTTTCCAAATTCGACTATTTTGTTGAAAATTTAATTACCTTTTTGAAGATTAAACTTTGAAAAGGCGATGAATATTTCAAATTTCAACTAATTCTAATCAAAAAAATCTGCCTGCTAAGCGGGCAAACTGTCGTCGCGCGCTACGCGCGCGGCTCGCCAGTTTAAGCGCGCCTAGGGCGCGCCACTGTTGGTTCTCATGCTTCGCGCTCGATTATATATTTACCTCGCGCTACGCGCTCGGTCTTTATATTTCCGCACATTCTCACGCAAATCTGTTAAAATTAAGACTCAAAACATCCACCACTGTAATTTTGTGATTGTGAATTCTCTTTTGTTAAAAGAACTTAGCTCGAGGGTTTGAGATCACCTACGGCACGCGACTGAGGGCAATCGCACTCCGAGCTCGGTCTTTGCATTTCTCCCGCATTCGTGGACACACCTTTTAAAATCAAAGGTCAACGGGCCGAAAACTGTAATTTTGTGATTTTGAACTCTCTTTTGTTAAAGCTCTTTCGGCTTTAACGAACACATTCTTATCACGTATCTCGTGCTTCGCACTCGATCAACGTTTTTCTTTTCTTGACTTTTTTTCGTAGCATGCGTTGTTTGGCTTGAAATGTGCATTTTAGTTCGTTTTTTTTGGATTTTGAAAATGCTCTAACTCTGATCATTTTCTTTTTATAGAAAAAAGTCATAAGGATAAATTGTTTGAGTTTCTGAGTACTATGAATAATCGTTCATAGAATTTTGAAATCTTGAAAAAATGTGATTTCAAACATTTTGAAAACGTGCTCGCATTTTGAATTTTGATCAAAAATAGCTGGGTTACGAACTTGTTCTTTCTTTTTAGACATTAAAAAAGTGTGCCAAAGCAGAATCGAATCTGATAAATTTTTCAAAAGTTATCGTGCCTACAGAATACAGACTACAGACAGACAAAAACCTTTTTAAAAATCGTTTTTTCTGACTCAGTGGGTCTCAAAAAGTGGTTATTTGATGAAAACCGACAAAGCGAATTTTTACATAAAACTATTACCTTGTCGTTAGGATGAGAATGTAAAAAGATCATCACATACGAAATTGCTCTGCTTCGATTATATGAACAGCAACACATGATTAAATTGAACAAAATTTAATTAAATTGTCGAGTTGGAGGAATATAAAACTTTCAAATATTTTAGATTTTAGCTTTACGATTTTTCACCGTGATAAATTACAAAATTACCAAAAACCGTGTTTTGTTCATAAAATCAGATTTTGTGGGCGCATTGAAAATTTATAAACACAATTTTATTAATTTAATTTTTTTCTTATTGGATGCGAATACATTATTTGATATTACACACGCATATTGTGTAGACGAGATATTTGTCAATTTGCTATATTTCCCTTCAGCTAAGCAGGTAAGCCGAGAAACATGGTTTGATAAAAATGGTTGAATATTGTCTGTCTCTCTCGTTTCTAAGTTTCTCTTTCTAACAGGTCAAAAATTTTACCAACCGAATCCTACCAATTTTCAGGTATGAGGTTATCTTCATACTTGACAGGGGGCACTAGACTGTATTTCCGATTTTCTTATAGATGTCACTGCAGTCATTGCCGTGCTCAACCAAACCTACCGTTTCGCCTTAAGTGCTGCAATTACTCCAGATATCACATTCAAAAATAATTAATCATCTTTGTTATTTTTGACAATCAAACTGAATATGTATCTTCCTTTTTGTAAACATACTACTACTTCCCACGATTTAGAATTTCCCTGTACGAAATTTGGTGGATCAAACAACCCGGTAAAAAGCTTTTTATAACTTAAAAATTCGAAAAATATGCAAATTTATATTTATTTATATTTTGATAATTTATTTAAACGTCTTAAAAAATGAAACAGCGAAATCTATGAAAATGTGTGAATTTAAATCATTTTAACTCTAGAGAGGCAGCGTTGAATTGGTGCGAATTAAAATTTTAGAATTTACCTTCCGCATGAAGGAATTAACTCAACTTATTACACATATTTTGTGAACTTATTAGAAGGTATTAAATAAAATAAAAATATGACCACTTCTGAGGAATAAAAAATATCTCTGTGAGGTGCGCTGACTTTTTTTCCTCATTTTTATCATTTACCGAATTTTTTAATCATTATTTATTTCTTAAAATTTTCTGAGCACTTATATTCTTATTGAAATTAGATTTTGTAAGAATGAATACAGTGAATGCATGTAGCGTAATTGAATCTAATTTTTCTTGAAATTCAAAATTCTTTCAAAATGTAAAAAAATTACCTTCAAATCTTCCAAAAGTTCCTAGGAATTTGAATAAAATTAGAAAAGATTTTAGAATATTTCAGGTGTGACAACAAAAAATCTAGATTTAAAAATATATACATATATATATATATATATATTTTACAGGATTTTACAAAATAATAGGAAAATTTCGACCCCTTTTAAAAAATATTTATGACTTCTACAAGTTTTGCAGAATTAAAATTATTTTAATTTAAGGGCATGTGATACTTTACTATATGAGTATTGAGTTTCCAACACATTTTATCCACAATTTTTTATTTTTCAGAAAAATATTAGTGTCCAGACGTTCGCATTTTTTACGTCTGGGTTTCTTTTTGTTTAAAAACTTTAACATGGATCTGCATTTTTTAAATCTTCTACAGTTTAAAAATCTTTATTCTTCTCAAGTCTTATAAATATGGAATTTGATGGTTTAATTTATTTTGTATTTTTTAATGCTACTAAAATAAAACATTTTGCTTTAAGAGTTTCTACTCTTTTTCGAGATTAAGGAAATATTTGGAAATGTTTAAAAATCTTTTTGAATTTTCTCCTAAGGTTTATTTTCCAAATTAAAAAATATGAATATATCTTAAATTTAATCTAATTTGTTCTAAAATTATATATAATGTTAAAATTTGGCTTTAAAACCTTTTAAACGCTTTTTTTTTAATTGAAATAATTGGAAAAGTTTTATAATCGTTTTCAATATGCTCTTACAAGTTATTAGTAAAAAATTGTTCGAAATTTTTCCATAAATCTAAAGTATATATTTTCCATTCTCTTGACGCCCTGCAAAATTGAGTAAACTTAAATTTTTTTTAAATCCTGAAAAATTTAAATAATTGTCTTAAGGTCTTCCCTATTTTTTTCTCAAACAATCATCTGAAAATCATTCAAAATTATTAAGAAGCTACTAAATTTTTGTTCGAATTCTTCAAAATAATTTTTTTGCATAATTTGCAGGAAATGTGCAGAAAATTCACAAATTGTGATCAATATATAAACAACTTGAAAAGTGTAACTGGCAGCTTTATCTACCCAGTGTCGCAACAATTTAGGTTTCCGACAACAATGTGTTGTCTATTTTAGAGATTAGAGGCGACATAAAACATTCAATCTTTATATAGTTTAATATTTCGAACACAATTAATCAGTTAGTAATCAATTAATTAGTTCACAACATGAAAATCAATAAACAGTTATTTTCATTAAAATACTGAATTAACTTTTACTTTTTATTTTTGTAAATGATAGAATTATTAATATTCTTTTAGGCTAATTTTTGAAAAAATTAATATATATGTACGCACAATTTTAAAAATTGAATTCAGATACTCATTTCACATCATAAACATTTCAGAAACTATATAATTGTAATAGAGATAGGTTAAATATAAATAAGCTTTTATTACAAGACTTATATCCAAGGTGCAATTAATTTATGTTCCTTAATACAGGAACCTTACATTCAATCTTTATTTAGTGTAATATTTTAAACAAATTAATCAGCTAATAATTAAATAATCTGTTAATGTCATAAAAAGCATTAAAGAATTATTTTCATTGAGTAATTCAAATAATTTTTACTTTGTATTTTTCTGCAAATTTTGATTATTATTAACAACCTTTTAAACTATTCTAAACAAATTAAGATATATGTGTATGTTCCGATCATTCCTAAATTAGAGAATTCCGATACTCATTTCATAAAATAACAAAAATTTACACAAATGATATAATTGAAAAAGAAGTAATTTTAATATTAATAAACTATTATCAACAAAATCAGAACCAATATTCAATTACATAACCTTCAAGTAAATAATCGATTCATTTCCTTAATTAAAAAAAAATCCAAATTAAATCTTTATTCACTTTAATGTTGTGAGAAAATTAGTCAGCTAACAATTGATTGATCTGTTCATAAATCATAACATAAAAAGCATTAAAGAATCATTTTTATTTAAACATTGAAATAATTTATACGCTACATTTTTTTATATTTTCACATTCATTGCTAAGAATTTGTTTTACTGATAACTTTTGATATTAATTTCAGAACAAGAATTAAAGCATTTGAAAAATTGAATGCAAATACTCATGTCACTAAATCAGAATCATTTCAAAAATGATCTAATTGAAGTCATTTAATTGTAAATGTAATTTAATTTTTAATAGGCATATTATATTCAATATTCTATTATATAACCTATAAATTCATCTAATAATAAATTAGCCATTTTACGAAAGAAAACCCATTAAACTATAATTCTCTTATAAAACATTTAAATAACTTTTATATACTTTATATATTTTTTGAAAATTTGAACATACATTTTTTTAAATTTTATTTATTCATAAACTTTGAAACTAAATTTAGAAAATCTAAGTTTTGGTAGAATCATTTAATAATTAATTGATCAGTTCAAAAACAAAAATCGAAACAATTATTTTTATTGAAACATTGAAGTAATGTTTATATTATATTTTCATGGCTTCCGTTTCCGCTACCGATCGCGAAATAATTCTTTTTTGTCAAGTGGTGTATTTTTGGCTTTGGTGAAGGGAATAAGTGTGAATGGATGCAGAAAAGGCAGAGAGTGCGGAGATCAAGTGTAAAGGAAGAAGGGTGAGTGAAGGCAAACGTGTGAAGTGTGAAAGTGAGTGGTTTGAAGTGAAAATTTGAAGCGTATAAAGTTTTTGAGGTTAAGAGTGGAAAAATAGTTGCTTGATCAAGGGGGCAAGAGGAAAAAATGGGATAAACACTGGAAGGAGGAAAAAGACAAGGTTTGGGGTAAGCTAGAGAGCATTGAGAATAGACAGAGAGAGGTTGACGAACAGAGATCTAGAGAAATAAAACAGTTGGAAGAACGTGTATGCAGTCTAGAAATTAGGAATGATCATATGGGGGAAAACAGAAAATGAGGAAATAGTTAAAGGGAATGAAAAGAACGTCTAAAGTGAGAATGAAAGATTGAAGAAAAGAATCAATGCGATTGAAAGAAGATTAGAAGGGGAAGAAAGGGCAAATAGGAAAAAACTATAATTATTATTTTATGAAATGAGTATCTGAATTCTCTAATTTAGAAATGATCGGAACATACACATATATTTTAATTTGTTTAGAATAGTTTAAAAGGTTATTAATAATAATTAAAATTTGCAGAAAAATACAAAGTAAAAATTATTTGAATTATTAAATGAAAACAATTCTTTAATGCTTTTTATGACATGAACAGATTATTTACTTATTAGCTGATTAATTTGTTTAAAATATTACATTAAATAAAGATTGAATGAAATGTTCCTGTGTTAAGCAACATAAATTAATTGCACATTGGATATAAGTCTTGTAATAAAAGCTTATTTATATTTAACCTATCTCTATTACAATTATATAGTTTCTGAAATGTTTATGATGTGAAATGAGTATCAGAATTCAATTTTCAAAATTGTACGTACATACGTATTAATATTTTCGAAAATTAGCATAAAAGAATATTAATAATTCTATCATTTACAAAAATATAAAGGAAAAGTTATTAAGAGATAAAAGTTAAGGGATTAAGAGTGGAGAGTGAAGCAGAAGAAGTGGAAATAAAAAATCTTTTGCGAGACATTAGAGTGCAGGTCAGGGTAGAAGGAGTCAAGAGAATAAGAAGGACAAAGGGAGGAAAAGAAGGAATGTTTCTTCTAAAAGTGGGGAGTGAGGAGGAGAAAAAAAATTATGAAGGGAAAAAAATTATTGATAGAAAGAAGGGAAAGAATTGAAGAAGATCTGACATGGAGGGAGAAGAAAAGGAGATGGCAAATAGAGCAGAGGGCTTGGGTAGAGAGGAAAAACGGCCATATGGTGTGGATAGGGAGAGACAGGTTATGGATAAATGAGGAGGAGTTCTGTTACCTAGGTTTTTGGTTTGAGGCAGAAGAGGGAAACGAGCTGTAGGTGAGGAAAAGAATTGAATGTGCGAGTAAAGTAATGGGCCCAGTATGGGGTATAGGAAAGAGAAGGTTCAAGAACGATTGGAGAATGAGGGTCTGGTTGTTTGATGCGTTGGTGTGGGCGGTGTTGTGTTATGGTGTGGAGATCCGGGGATGGAAGGAACATGGGAAAGTAGAGAGCATGCATGAGCGCTTTCTGAGGTCGGTAATGGGGGTAAGCTGGAGTTTCCCAGGATATATGTTAAAAGAAGAGTTAGGGAGAGAAAATATGGTTACTAGACAAATTAAGAGAGCCTGGAGGTTTGAAGAGAAGCTAAAA
>NC_046658.1:7010067-7012818 GCF_010883055.1 Belonocnema kinseyi
GCTGGAGTTTCCCAGGATATATGTTAAAAGAAGAGTTAGGGAGAGAAAATATGGTTACTAGACAAATTAAGAGAGCCTGGAGGTTTGAAGAGAAGCTAAAAAGGGGAAAGGAAAGTAGAATTGCACAAGCATGTTTCGGCGAAATTCGGAACAATGAAGCGAGAGGTAATGTGGAAAATTCAAAATGGGAGGAAGAAAGGAGAAAAATGAGAAGGGTGTGTAATATTCGAGAAGGGGTTCTGGAGTAGCAGGACATAGAGTTAGAGCTATTAGATAAACAAGGAGAAGAGAGATGGACAAAGATTATAGATTTGAGGTACAATAGATGGTATATGATGGTCAAAGGGTTGACGGAACCAGAATATCTGCAAAAAATAAAAAAAGGAAGAAAAATGGAGTAGGGTTGTACGGTTCAGAATGGGAGAAGGACTTAGAGCATGCAGATATTGGATGGATGAAGAAGAGAATTTATGCAGAGTATGTGGATACGAAATGGAGTTAGGGGCACATGTATTAGAGAGATGTACAGGAGAGGAAGAGGGACAGTTGAGTATGGATGAGCGTCTAAGATGGATCTTGGATGGTAGTGGACAGGGAGTAATGTGGATGAAGAAATTGAAAGAAGCAAGTGAAAGCAATGGAGTAGGGCAGAGCCAAACAGGTGATCCTGAAAAGGGACAGTAAAAAGCGAAAATTGTTTTCAATATCGTGGAAAATCGTAAATATATGTACAGGGAGCGGAGGCCCTCAAACTAATTCAAACTAATATAAAGAAAATGTAAAGAAAATTCTTAACTAATAATTAATTAAACGGTTCACAACATTGAAAACACCGTGCAACTATGCACTTACTATGCCTGGCCTGTACAATGAAAAACTTCAACACTATTGATATTTTCCTACTTAGTTATTCAATCCCCATCACTCCAAACAAAATTTACTGCTAAATACATATTTAATGAATAATAAATAGGGTTTAAAGAATTACCTTCCAAGAACTCGACTACCATCGATTTCACAAAAAGTTCACCTATAATCTTTAAAAGCCCAATGAAAAATGGACTATACCACGAAATTACTGTTTCTTCAAGGGCTACAAGTTAGTGATAAAACCAACAGAGTAGGTCTCTTAGTTTAGCTGATACCCCGCTTTCTCATATTACGAGAATATCTCATATTCGAGTACTCTCCTCTATATATATTTTAAATATGAACTATCATTTTTGAAAATTTTATTTCATCCTAACCTGTTAAACTAATTCCAGAAAATTAATGGTACAAGTAATTATTAAAACATTTTTTTTTTATTTTATCTGCCATATCATCAGAGATTGTACCTTACCGACAGTAGATCAACCCTCCAAACCATGATGGCAGAAAATCTACACAATATCGATCAAGTTAAGAATCTTCAATAACAGAAAATGCTTAATGTCTTAAGAAGACTAGATGGAAAATAATATTTTTAAATTAAAATTATTTCTTGAAAAAAAGATCATACTCCATCTTCACTCCATTGGGAATCAAACCACAAAACTTCTGATTTCCGGTCAGGTGCTTTTCCAATTAAGCTATTAGAGGGATCAGAATAAGAACTCTTAATTCAAGAACATAACGCTAATTTTTATCTAGGTGATAATGGTACAAGTAATTATTTGAAAATTTTATTTTCTATTTTATCTGCTATATCATCAGAGATTGTACGTTACCGACAGTAGATCAACCCTCCAAACCATGAAGGCAGAAAATCTACAAAATATCGATCAAGTTAAGAATCTTCAATAACAGAAAATGCTTAATGTCTTAAGAAGACTAGATGGAAAATAATATTTTTAAATGAAAATTATTTCTTGAGAAAAAGATCGTACTCCATCATCACTCCATTGGGAATCGAACCACAAAACTTCTGATTTCCGATCAGGTGCTTTTCCAATTAAGCTATTAGAGGGATCAGAATAAGAACTCTTAATTCAAGAACATAACGCTAATTTTTAACTAGGTGTTAATGGTACAAGTAATTATTTAAAAATTTTATTTTCTAGTTTATCTGCTATATCATCAGAGATTGTACGTTACCGACAGTAGATCAACCCTCCAAACCATGAAGGCAGAAAATCTACACAATATCGATCAAGTTAAGAATCTTCAATAACAGAAAATGCTTAATGTCTTAAGAAGACTAGATGGAAAATAATATTTTTAAATTAAAATTATTTCTTGAGAAAAAGATCGTACTCCATCATCACTCCATTGGGAATCGAACCACAAAACTTCTGATTTCCGGTCAGGTGCTTTTCCAATTAAGCTATTAGAGGGATCAGAATAAGAACTCTTAATTCAAGAATATAACGCTAATTTTTAGCTAGGTGTTAATGATACAAGTAATTATATAAAAAAAAAATTTTTTATTTTTTCTGCGATTTAAATCATTTGATAAATAATTAATCAATTCACAAGATAAGAAGCATTAAACTATTATTTTTATTAAAACATTCAAATAATATTTACATTATATTCTTCTATACATTTTAATCAGAATTTTTATACATCTAATCTATTAATTACCTTGTAAACAAATTTAAAAAAAAATCAAAACATATGTACATATAAGTTTGAAAATGTAATTTAGACTCTCATTTCACAACATTACAAGCATCATCAAAATTCATATAATTGAAATAGAAGTGTTTGAAAGAAAGAATAAACTTCTATAATAATGTTATTAGCTAGTATATAATTAAATGATTTGCG
>NC_046658.1:7012828-7019380 GCF_010883055.1 Belonocnema kinseyi
CAGTTCTTGTCAAATGTCCACGTTTTGAGACCCCCTGACTCCGGAAAACATGTTTTTACGTATGTGTCTGTCTCTCTGTATATCTGTTTGTCTTTATGTCTGCCTGTCTGTATATCTGTCTGTATGTGAACAGGATCACTTTTGAAAAAATTAATCTATTAGATTGGCCTTTTGTACACTTGTTGTGTGTCCTGAACTGAAGGTTCAGATCGTTAGCCAGCCAATTTGGATGAAAATTCAAAAATTTGGCACATTTTGAATATTTTTGAGGCTATTTTTTTCAAAATGCAAAAATTCTCTGTAAATTCAAATTTTGACAGCATGCAAAATAATGAAAAATTCAAAAATTCAATTTTTCGGCCAATATTTTCGTTTATTCTTGTGCAAATGTTTTAAAACTAAAACTCAAAACATCCATCACCTTGATTTTGTGATTGTGAATTCTCTTTTTGAACGTACCTAGGGCACGCGACTGATGGCAATCGCATTCCAGGCTCGGTCTTTGCATTTCTCCCGCATTCGTGCACAGACCTTTTAAAATCAAAGGTCAACGGACCGATAACTGTAATTTTGTGATTGTGAACTCTTTTTTGTTAAAGCTCTTTCAGCTTTAACGAACACATGCTCATCACGTATCGCGTGCTTCGCACTCGATTTTGTTCAAAATGTCAACTTTTCTACTTTATACACAACACTTTTATATCAAATATAAGATATTATTTATGTAACTCTACCTGGGATTGCTCATTCAAATATTGAAAAATAAAGAGGAAATTGTGTATATCATGATTATTTATATATTTGTTTCTTATTCTTCTTTGAATTGTATTCCAAGCTACGCTGAAACAAGTATCATTTCAATAAATATATATCATTACAATTCATAATATGCATAAAAATTGAATCATGCTAATTCTTATTTCCTTGTTTTTATAATTTTATCATTTTTAATCTTCTTTTTTACAATTGAAGAAAAACTACTGCGAATCTGCATAGGGTCTAATACAGGAACCTATATAGGGTCCTATATAGGAGCCTATGTCCTCTTTCGTCTTTTCTGTCCCTTTTGCAAAAATTTAATTTTTTAATTTTTAATCTCATGTTTTACGATTAAAAGAAAATCTACTCGTCCTATCGTCAAATAATTAATAATAAATTTATAGATCTTTTTAGGCGAACAACTTTTGTCTGGTAATTTAAGTTCATAACTTGTGTCGTTTTTTCAAACAAATTTAATATTTTTGTTTAGAATGTTATTTTTTACGAATAAAGCAAAAACTAACTGCCCTATCAAAAAGCCCGACGTAGGATACGACATCGATAACGACGCCGAAAACTAGATCGGAAATTGGGACCAGATACGACGTCGTTTCCGGCGTCGTTCACGACTTCGGTTCCGGTTGAAATTTTTTTTTCAATATGTACTTATAACTACAATACACTGAAAAAAGGTTACTTGTGTCAAATGAATTTTACTTGGCTGAAGTAAGTGAAACTCTAGTTTATTTTCAAAGAAATATTTATTTGAGGCAAATAAAGATAAGCACTTTGATTGAAAAAATTATTTATTTCAGCCAAAGAAATTTTAATAGGATTAAGTTAACATTTGAATAAAAAAAATACGAAAAAACAAATACATAAATGAACAACTAGATTCTTTCACCTCAAATTATAATGATTAACATTGTCATTATTACACATATTTAATTTGAAAGAATCAGATAATTCAACATTTTAATGAACCTGAAACAGAAAAATTAGATGAAAAATCCACGTCCAGCTGGAATCGAACTCGTGTCCGTCGAGGGTGAAGTCCACAGCGATGACCACGAACCTATCTTAAAATTGAAATTTTAATGCAGAAAGCCATATTTAACTCTCACTATAAGTGCCAAAGAAATATTTCTTCAAATAAAAAACATGGATATTTAATTTAACAACATATTGCTTTAATTAAAAAAAATATTCAATTGAAAAAAATACGCCAAATTAATAAATGTTTGATTAAAAAAACTAATTTCTTCTTTGAAATAAATTTTTATTTGTTATGAATAATTTAATTCTAGTAATAAATAAAATATAAAGAAATAGATATTTATCTAAACACAATATCTTGCTGATCTAAATAAATGCTTCATTCGTATAAATGCATGAACTCATTTTTTTGGGGATTTATTTTATCAAACAAATAATTAAGACATAATAATAATATTAATAGTTACTTAAAAATTTCAAGCAAAAAACATTTTTCTATAGTTATTTCGTTATTTAATTCTTACGAATGAACTTATAAAAATTTTCAATATTAACATCCAAAATAGAAAAGCAAAGAAAGATGTGCTGCCTGTCTTCCGGATAACGATGTTGCCTGAAATAAAGTATAATTGTACGCGGGGGGAGGCTTCCCCTAAACTGAAGGAATGACGAGTGAAGCTCGTCTTTCATTAATTATTTTTGTGGGTTGGTACCCTCACTCTCGGACTGCTCCCTTAACTGCGTTCACACTGAATTTATTCGAATAAAAAATAACACTTGTAAAGAAAACGGTGTGAAAGGGGACACGTCATACAATGGGTGGAATGTGTCACATAATAAAAAAAGAAGGTACAAAATCGGTTCGATACGACTTACCAATAAGAAGAACTTAAACTACCGCTCATTCCTTCGAAAGGGTGAAGGGAAGCCAGAAGGAAAGATGCACTCTTGGTCTTTTCTGTCAATTTTCGATTGAAAAAAAAAAAATGAATGAACGGGCGAAAGAAAAACCTGTTCTCATTCGTTGATTATTTTTTTAAATAATCTACTATTGTCCTTTTTGGCATCCGCGAGAGCCACACAATACACACGAACACCTGTCACTTCCCAGGGTTTCTTTTATAAATAATAGGGAATGAAGTCTAAAATTGATCTACGCCTTCAGAAACTGTTACTTCGTTTCGTTACTTCTGCTGCCACTGACTTACGTTTCACAATAGGGAGGTAACAATGTCTAACTTTTGTTTTGAGCAGGCGAGATAGGATACGAGATTATGAGTCTAGAATTCATAGAAGGAAATCTAGGCCTTCAGAAGTTATTACTCCGTCTCGTTACTTCTGCTGCCACTGACTTACGTTTCACAATAAAAGAGTAATAGGTTCTAAATTTCTAAATTTGTTTTAAGCAGGCGAGATAGGATACGAGGTCAAGGCACTACCAAACCAGGCCCGAGAAAAGTATAGTCTCGTGAACAAACTGAACTCCGGGTTAGGTGTCGACGATGATTCGTTCCCGTTACGGTCCTGCCTCCCGTCGAATAGAGATTAATTTTAACGTCCAGATCGCGGACTCAATTAATTGACCACTCGATAAACACCGCGACTTGCTACCGTTACCGGCCCGAGAAAAGTATAGTCTCGTGAACGAACTGAACTCCGGGATAGTATGCGACGACTTACGTGTTAAGAATTTGTCTCTTAACGCTTAGCGGAATCCGGATCTCGACGTATGGACGGGCGAGATTTTGACGTATATGCTGGTCTCTGTGCCAGGTCATTCAATAAACTGCGCGAATTAATGCTCGTTCGATGCACGTTTAGTTCATAATTCAGGGGGAAGCTAGGTAGGGATATTGGCAAAACTCCGGAATTTTTGGTTGGGAAGGATGTGCTATATTTTTCTTAGCTTGCATCTTTGTGTGTGAGATTTTGTTATTGCCAAATGCCTTGCTTAGGTATTGTGATTACGAAGCAGAAGACTCGTCAGCACTTTATATGAGTAAAGTGATTTGAGCTCTTTGCATTTCAAAGAATAATTTTGAATTACAATTTGCATCGAAATCGATGCAGGTCGGAATTTTCAACGCAATATTGGGTATTTATTACTTCCGACCCTTGACTGATCGAACTAGGCATTTGCTCTTTTGCTGCGTGAGCGCATGATATTATTTTGAATCTCGCCACGTGCTCACGCTGTCAGCCTGTACAGCAGTCAATGCATGTTGTTGAAGGACAGACTTATGTAGAAAGAGGGTCGGAAGACGGAGAGAAGAAGAGGGTAGAGTGGTTCAGGTACAATGAACTATACAGGGTTTGTCCGGAAAGTAATAGGACTGATTTTTTTCCGCCACGACTGTACTTTGGAGCGTGCGCGCACCGACTGGATTTGGTAGAGGGCGTTCCTAGCTAACGATCGAGCGGCTGAACAGTTGTCTCCGAGCACTTGGAGAGTCAGGACAGGCATTTTCACGCGACGTGTTTCTGTGAGTGGTGCAAGCCGAAAATGGAGCGTTCTTTAGAGCAGAGGTACGCGATTAAATTCTTTGTGAAACTCGGTAAATCTGCGACAGAGACGCTTGATATGATCAAGCAGTCTTAACCAGGTGTTGCTTTAGCAAGAAATGGTGTGTTTCGGTGGCACCAGGCCTTTTTAGAGGGCCGGGAAGAGGTCGCCGATGAAGACGATGCTCATTGTCTTTTTTGACATCAAAGGCATCGTCCACCATGAATTTGTTCCTCCTGGACAAACCGTCAACGCCAAGTTTTACGTGCAAGTGCTCAAGAGACTCAAACGAAGGGTCAATCGGGTCCGACAAGACATCGCAGCCGACTGGAAGTTGCACCACGGAAACTCCCCGGCTCACACCGCCTTTCTTGTGAACAGCTACCTGACCAAGGCCGGCATTCCAACGCTTCCGCAGCCGCCTTATAGCCCAGATGTGCCCCCCCCCAGACTTTTTTTGTTTCCTCGCCTGAAGAGGCCGATGAATGGCAAGCATTTTGAGACGACAGAGGGGATCCAAGCAGCATGCACCGCGGCTCTCAAGGCTATTCCGGAGAATGGCTTCCGTGACGCCTTCAATGCTTGGAAATCGCACTGGCGGCGCTGCATCGACGCAGAAGGAGCCTATTTTGAAAGTTTTTAAAAAATTGTAACGAATATATCAATAAATTTTGTTAAATCGACTCAGTCCTATTACTTTCCGGACAAACCCTGTAGTCGTGGTCATCGTACATAGCTTGGTTGCATGTAAGAATATGTGGAGGAAGGAAAGGAGGCAAGGCCGCGTGTGAAGCTTAAAGGATAGCGCCACGTTTAGGCATGGGCGAGAAAGAGAGAGTAAGCGTGGTGCTCTCGCGTATGCGGGTATGTTGACCGTGGTCGTGCTTTCCTTCCTTCTGGCTGTACATATTTCACCCTTATATAATTAGTCTATTCAAAATAGTAAAATTATGCTTATGAAAAATAAGAAAGCATAATTTCGTCGGGAAACAATTTTAATTTAGAATTATTTTATACATCGTTAATTTCCTCATTCGTAACTTGGCTCGTTCTAGCCTTGCGATTGGTATGCAGCGTCAGCAATACCTCTCGGATTACGAGCGAGCAGATAAGCCTTGGCTTCATAAGGGACTCCGTTGATCTCCATTCTAAAGAATAGGCGGCGCGTTTATATCCAAACAATAGGTGAAGAGGTAATGTGGCTTCATACTTCGAGATTATATGGCCACCTTTTTTTATAATAGGATTAAAATCTTCTTGAAAATTAGCTTTTTTTATTATTAGTTAAAAACTACTCCCTTTTATGCTATAAATTCAATTTTTTGGGTTTAAAATTAAGTAATTTTGTTGAAATATTAACGATTTTGTTATAAATTTGTTGTAAAATTAATCTTCTTGAAAGAAAATTAAGCTATTCGATTTCCAATTTTAATTTGATTTATGTACATATTTTAGGTGGAATTTCATTAACTTAATTAAAAATGCGTCTTTTTTATAGAAAGTTAGACTTATTAGTTGTAACTTTATCTTTTCATGTAAAATGTAATTTCCAGGATTGAAAATTTGACAATTTAGTTGAAAACTTACCAATTAAAATTTACTCTTTAATTTGTTCATTAAAAATTTATTTTCTTCATCTGAAAATTTAACTAATCTTTATGAATCACTTTTAGTTGAAAATTGATCTTTTAATTGAAAAATAATTTTTTGTTGTTGAAAATTCTGCTATTTATAACTGTATTTTAATTGATTTAAATCGAACTTCTTTAGAGTATTTTCACTAATCTTGGGAGGATATCTCTTATTTAAAATCCAGGAGATAATCTTTACTCTTTTTATAGGTGTACAATTTTATATGTTTGTAATGCAATATATTTGTTAACGCGCCTATAATTTTTAAACGTAGCTAATGTCTGATTATGATAGGCTATCAATATTTTTCAAACAAAAAGAAAACAATCTTTCAAAAAAAAAATTAAAATTTGCTACTGGAATAGTTAGATTTTAAACCAAACGGCTGAATTTCCATTCATTCTATGTTTGCCTTTTTTGATAAGTTATTTACAAATTCAAAACAAACTCGATTTTAAGTGTTGTTAAGTATTGAATTAGATTCTGAACTTGTTTGAAACATATGATATTATTTAGTTTACAATACGTAATTCTAAAGCCTTTTACTTAAATAAATTTCCATTTTAGATTATCATTTTTAATCGTAATGTTTGAGTTTAAAGATTTTTTTTAAATCGAAATGTAAATCAAATTTTCGAAACTAAACAATCTGAAACTGAATA
>NC_046658.1:7019480-7033909 GCF_010883055.1 Belonocnema kinseyi
CACCAAACATAGTTGTAGTAAGTGCGGTTCAAAACAACAGAACGCGCAGGGCTCCCGACAATGGGTCGGCCAACAATGCCGACCAATCTAGAGCTGGGGGGACCCAATGAATATGGATTCAATGCGATGGATCGGCGGGATCTCGTGACCTTTGGGTGGACGGAGCGACTGAATCACGACTTGCTAGACTGCTACGATGCGAGTGTGGCCCGTGAACGGGGTTACATGGCACGGCTGCATGCTCTGTGGTGCGATAAACACCCTGAGCTATCGCACTTTTCGCAGCAACGTCTGCGAAACCATGCTGAAAGCTTACCGAGTCAGAATGCAAATGGGTTTTTGATTCAGACTTCACGGTACCACTTTTTCCATCAGGATCAAATCCGGATCAAGGTTAAATAATTTGGATTCGAGTTTTCCGTCTTTCTCATCTATGAAAGATATAATGGTGCGTTTAAATCTTCGATATGAGCAACGGAGCCTACGTCTCCCATACACTCATGGAGCTGGAAGCTTACCGAGTCGGAAAAGAAAATTATTTTCAAGTCAGAGTTTACGGTACCATTACCTCTTTAAGAAAGCAACCCATAGTTAACTAAAATGTTTATTATTATTATTGTTTATTTAAAATTTTGAAGTTCTGTTTGAGAGAATAACAATGGCAGAATTCTGCTAAATGCTTAGGATTCTCCTTCACTTGGTTCAATTCGGACCCTCAGTCTCAAAACCTCCCAAGAGTTTATTGGCCTTTGGAATTACCGGGGAGACTTTCGAGGTTTTTCGGCTGATTTTGGTTGGAGAGCCTAATTCGGGCTTCCGCCTGGTTCAATAATCCCTCGAAAAAGGACGAAAATTCGTTGTGGCTAGTAAACTTCTGAGTCTCAAGTTCTTGAAGCTCTAGAATTTCCTTGGGGATCTTGGGGGTTACAAAAACAACCGATTTGGGTTCACAACCTTCGGTGTTCACTACGGTAATGTTTTGCCTTAATTTCCGCCGAAGATTTTTTCCATAGCGATACCCTGACTTGGTTCTGGGTTCAGCGTTACCCGGAAGTTCAGGCACTTTAGGCCATGTCATAGCTATGATCACCGTGTGTGTATCAGTCATGGTAGTTCGCACGAAAATAGTTCTTGAATCAAACGTCCAATGTCTCGCTGAATCAGTGAAACATGGCCAAATCAAAAATACCGAGCTAGTTAAAGCGAGGTCCCCTAGAAAATTAACATGTAGGTTTTTGATTTGATTTGGTAATAATCTACCAAATTAACGCGTGAGTATGTGATTCAAGCCTTATTATTGTGTGTAACTTGAGATAACCAAGAAAAACTTTCGAGGACAGTTCCAATAACTTCACAGAAAGTGAAATAATTTCCAAATCAAAAATACCGAGCTAATTAAAGCGAGGTCCCCTAGCAAATTAACATGTGGGTTTCTGATTTGATGTGGTAATACTCTAGCAAATTAACGCATGAGTATGTGATCATGCGTTATCAGTGTGCATAACTTGAAATAACCAGGGAAAAACTTTCGAGAACAGTTCCAATAACTTCACAGAAAGTGAAATAATTGCTAAGTCAAAAATACAGAGCTAATCAAAGCGAGGTCCCCTAGCAAATTAACGCGTTGGTTTTTGCTTTGACTTAGAAGTACTTCATGTCTCGAAATTTTTCCGATTATTAATGTGTGTAACTTTCAGAGATATCAGTCACAATTAGAAGAATAATCAGGAGAATCCTTGAAACGAATTTCAACATTCCGGTAAAAGCGGAAAATTGTCAAATTGAAATTTTTATTTTTGCCCTTGGTGGTTCGGAACCCACCTTAAACTGTAGGTCCCCCTTCCACCACCAAGTAAGTGTGTGGGGGGTGTGTAAAGGAATAAAGAAGAAGGTGCAAGAAAAATGTAAACCCTTAGGGGACACATTAGAAGCCTCCATTCCAACTCTAAATTAGAGGACGCGATGAAAGAGAAGCAAAAATTCAAAGTGAGAGACATTTTAGTTAATCACTTGGATCAAAATTACCACTCTAAAGTCTTTAACACAAAAGATCCAGTTGAATTATTAAATTAAATAAAAGAGTTAAAACGGTTTGAAACTAACTTAACGGTTGTGAATATAAGAAAACAGTTATATAGTAATCATTATACTCTAAATAAACAAAAAGCCTCATAATTTTGGGATAAGTTTGAAGAATTAACAAAAAACTACGAAAACTTACCTGACACAAATTCTCTGACCCATTAGGAAAAACGTGATGCATTTTATAATTCAATTATTACTGCAGTTCCTCAAGTACAATCTGTGGAACTTATGACCAGAAACGCGATTAGTAAAGGTTTGACGTATGAACAACTCAAGACTTATATCATACAAGCTGAAGCGAATAAGATGACAACAATAACGACAAGTGTAAACACAGCTTTAAATGCTCAACGATGAGATCCGAAGGATCGATGCTTCAATTGTGCAGATTACGAACATATCAGTCGAGATTGTACCAAGGATTAAAGAAGTGCTAAGAGTGCAACGAGTTTGTAACTCATAAAGCTGCCGAATGTCCGCAAAGATTAGCACAGCAGGGACGAGATGGACGAGGAGGAATGAAAAGATTGAGCGCAAATAGGTTTGTTAACTCTAAACGTTCTCGAGGAGGTACCTATTTTCAAAATACGAATAGAAGCTTTAAACGCAAAAATAACTTTTCGGGCAGAGAAAACGATGCGAAAAGGCCTAAGTTTGCCAATCATAGAGGCAGAGGTGGCTTTAATAGAAACAGAAGATCGAGACAACAAAACGATATGACATCGAAAGATAAAAGAAACCAAACTAACATGAAAGATTGAAAGAAAGATAAATGTAAGAATTTTTCTAATGCATGTTACGATGATAGTATTTCAGTGTCAGAAGAAAAAGAAATTGGCAGTAATTTTACGCAATGAAGGTAGATAACGATTTCGATGCGAATAAAAATGAATTCTTTGTCAAATTTCTGGCCGACTCGGGAGCGACAGAACATCTAACTAATTCTAGACTAACTTTTAAAACATTTGAAGAGGCAAATTACAGTGTAATTAAATGTGCAAATAAAGATTCATCTGCTGATATGAGAATGGAGGGAGCGGCGAGTAACCTTATAATTACAAATGATGGTAAATCAGTTGAGGTAGATAATGTTAATTGTGCTGAAACGCTTTCTGAAACTTTACTATCTTTGAGAAAATTTGCCGATATGGGTCTTGGTATATATTTGGATAATGAAAAGATAGAAATTTTCGACCCAGTCTCTAGTGAGTCATTTATCTCGGGTATATATAAGCAACCATATTAAATTATAGAGTTTGAAATAAGTAAAAGTAATGAAAAAAATAACGAGTGGACTGAATGTGATAAAAAACGAATTATTGCTTACTTAACTTCTAATGACATTAGTAAAAACCCGAGATATCTAACTTAAAGCGTGGCAGCACCAAATTTTCAAAATAAAAATGAAATGGTAAATAATAATGAGGAAGTAATTCAAGAAAAGGAGGTGAAAGATTTAGAAAATTTTATTGGAAGTTCAGATTCAGAGAGCGTTTGTAGTAAAGTAAAACAAGCTAAAAACGAAAATACAGACAACGATTTGTTATTCAACCCCACTGTAGAAAAGGAGACTGTTTTTAAAAATGCAAATTTTGATACAACTATTTGGGATAGACAGTTTAGCGATATAAACGAATTGCCTAGCTTAGAATGATCAGAAAGCGAAACCCCGTTTAATAATAAATATAATAAGTTTGTTAAAAACAATAATGGAATTCTTTGGCATTCACATATCCTAAAGTATAACGATACATTTCTGTTTTTATAGACGATTATTCAAGGTTAGCAATGGCTTATCCGATGAGAGTAAAAAGAAAAACAGGTGAGTGTTTTGAAGCTTTTGTCAAAAGCGCGAGAAATGTATTAGGCTATGATGCAAAGGTTTTCTACTTACGATCAGATCAGGGAACTAAATATTCTGGAGGCTATAAAGAAGAAGTTTCAAATCGTTTAGGAGCTGAACAGCAATTTGCTTCTCCAGATACTCCAGAACACAATGGAGTTTCAGAACGATTCAATCCAACAATACAAAAGAAGGTGAGAGCGTACATGTACGATTCAAAACTTTCAGAAAATATGTGGGATTTAGCTCTAGGAGCAGCAGTTTATGCTTATAATAGAACACCATATAAGGCAAACGAAATGATTGCACTGCTCCAGAAGTTTGCACCCAAACATAGTTTTTATGTAAATCAATTGAAAAGATTTGGCTGCATAGCTTATATAAAAGTGCAAATGAAGGACGAAGAGTAGTCTTGATTAGATACAAACCATCAGGATATATATTCCTAAAACCTGAAGAAGGAAAATATTACGAAAGTCGGGATGTCCGATTTAATGAAAAGATAGTATATGGAGACAGATACAGTAAAATTAGTTTCAAAGGCTGGGTTACTGTTTTCGATGAGACAGCTAGAGATAAATGGTTTGTAGAATTTGAAAAGGAATCGGATGAGAGTCAAGGAAAAATCACAAAAACGGAGAGAAAACCGGTGATGTATTAGCTGAAAAAAATAATGAAGAAGCAGGAAAAATTGAAGATAAACTATATCACGCTCTCTTAGCTAGAATCAATAAAGATCCAGCTTCATATAAGGAAGCCATGCAAACAGAGGAGATAAGTAAATCGCAAGAAGCTATAAACGACGAGTTAAACTCTTTTTTAATAAAAATGAAGCATGGAAGATTGTTGACAAACCAAAAATAATATTAGACGGGAGCAAACCAAATATTATAGACTCTAGATGGGTTTTCAAACGAAAAATGGAAAAGCACAACAATATAAAATAAAAGGCGAGGCTTGTAATAAGAGGGTTCAAAGATAAAAATATATATGAATTGAAAGAAACCTATGCACCGGTTTCACGTCTGTCCTTAGTGCGAGCAGTAATTGCAATAATTAATAAACCCAATCTGGATGTATGTCAAATTTACGTCAAAACTGCCTGCCTTATTGGGATAATAAACGAAGAGATTTATATGGAAATTCCAGTAGGAACGCAGTACTCAGATAAAATAAAACCAACAAAAGTATGCAAATTAGAACGAGCTCCATATGGGTTACGTATAAGTCCAAAAAGATGGAACGAACGATTTACTGAAGTAGCTTTGTGAGTTGGTTTAGATTCAAGTGACAGCGAACATTGTTTATTCACCTGGGAAGAAAAAGACAAATTTTCGATACTATTACTTTATGTCGATGATATGCTTGTAGCATGCAATGATATGGTTACCTATGGTTACTATTCAAGTAGCAAATCGGGAAAGGAAGTTAAGAGAAGAGCCAAATGATCAGAAAACTCTAACTAAGACAAGCACGATAGAAAATGCACCTTACCGAGAAGCTATAGGTAGCTTATTATACCTTGCGAATGCAACTCGACCAGATATCTCTTATGCAGTTAATATTTTAAGCAGGCATCAAATAAATCCAACTGAATACGACTGGAAGATGGTGAAACGAGTCTTCAGATATCTCAAAGGAACGAAAGATAAAGGATTAAGATTTTTGTCAAAACGAAATAATTTAGAGGCTTTTTCAGATGCAAGTTTTGCAGACTGTAAAGGATCACTCACAACTTGTGGGTGTGTAATTCAGTTGTATGGAGATTCTGTAGCCTGGAGAACGCATAAGCAGACATTTATAGCTCTATCAACGTGCCAAGCAGAATGTTACGCTGAGTGAAGCTTGCCAAGAAATAGTCGCACTAAACAATTCATTGAATTTGATATTGAAATCTTCTTTCTGTCCAATGGTACTCTGTTGCGATAACAAAGTAGCTGAAACTAGTGCAAGAACGAATGGTGGTAATGAGTTAAAAAACATAACAGAAATACGAGAACACTATGTAAAGGAGTGCGTTAACTCTACGTGGACCATGTGGGTTCTTCGCGGACCCCAGCACTCTATTTTGCTTCTACAATTATAGTCTAAGAGCCGAAGCCGTTTTTGGCGAGTTATTAGGTAACGTTTCGGTCACTATTTTCCTGACTGTTGAGAATATACTGATCACCAAATGTGGCTTCTCCAGGGGTAGTCCCGGGGAGAAGGTGTTTAATTACTCATTCGAAGTTGTAAAAAAAAATTATTAAAATACGTCATAGAGTAACGGCTTAATCTTTCTGTGTTAAATATCAAGACAATTAGACAATGCTCCGTGCAATTGGCAGAACAATAGGCCGGTGTGAAAGGGGGCAGAGGGATCTAGAGGTGTAAAAGAATATGTCATTTTAAAGTTATTTTCTAACATCAAAATTTTTTATATAACATTCTGCTCAGTATTCAAAACATATATTCGAAGAGGCAGAACAAAATCTCGGGGATAACATCTTGGCAGAACATCGTGAAATGTCCGGTTTTGACATTGGTCATTATGCGTCGGTTGACAGCCCTGATACTGTGAGCAGAGTGGCGTAAACTATGTCTCTAGTTACGCTACTAATCGTCTTCGGAGCACAAGTGACCACTCTGCTCGAAGTGTCAGGGCTGTAAACCGACGCGCAATGACTAATATCAAAACCGGGCAGTTTGCGATGTTCTGCCAGGATGTTATCCCCGAGACTTTGTTCTGCCTCTTCGAATATATGTTTTGAATAATGAGTAGAATGTTATATAAAAAATTTGGGTGTTAGAAAATAACTTAAAAATGACATATTCTTTTACACCTCTGGATCGTTCTGCCCCCCCTTCCGCACCAGCCTATTGTTCTACCAATTGCACGGAACATTGTCTAATTGTCTCCACATTCAACGCAGAAATATTCAGCTGTAACCCTATGACTTATTTTAATCATTTTGTTTACAACTTCGAAGGAGTAAATAAACACCTTCTCCCCGGGACTACCCCTGGAGAAGCCACATTTCGTGATCAGTATATTCTCAACAATCAGGAAAATAGTGGCAGAATCGTTACCTAATAACTCGTCAAAAACGGCCTCGGCTCTCCGACTATTGCGTCCCCTTGCCTCTAGGTGTTGTAGCCTCTAGTATCTTCGCACTCATTAGTGCTTGAGACGTCGGTGATTGGAAGTTGCTGATTTTTTTTTTATAATGAAGTTGATTTCTCACGAAATCGAAGTTGATTTCTCAAGACTGAATTCTCGATACATGTTTACCGATTGCAATTTTGTGCCTGTGAGAGAAATAATAAAAATATTGTTCCGTTTTCAGTAAATGGATCTTTCTTGACCCCTTTCCGAGAAGTGGATATTTGTCCATATTTGGTATTTCAGTCTGTTATTCTGTAGATAGATACTTACGAGTTTCTAGCTTCATTCATATGCTGGGGTAACTGAAAAAGTTCTACTCACTGAAATTCAAAGCAAGCAGCCATAATTTTAGGCCCTGTGACTTAAATTTAAGTGGTCTTACACTCGATAGAGCCCAAGGTTAGTTTTATAATTTTTTGAAACTGCAAAAATGCAATTCAGCAGTGCCTGTAGCGCAAAAATGAGCGAGGTCCGCGTGGACCCCACGTGGTCCATGTTTAAACTCTGTCTCACGCAGTCCATGCAGGGTTAAAAGAAATGTCATTAAGTTAAGTTGGATACCGTCGAAAGACCAAATAGCGGATATTTTTACGATGCCTCTCTCTCGTTTGAACTTGAAGTGTAATTTAGTAAGGTACATAATTATCTCACAGTATTCAGAAATTTACCATTAAATAGAATAATTTATTTGGAAATTTTGATGAACTAAATTAATAATGCAAAATTCATAATCGCTATTATTAGATTTATACATATAACCTTATTTCGTATGGTCACAAGGTTAAGAACATCATTGAAGCAGTTTGTCAGAAAAGGTCCTGACTTCAAAATAAAAAAAATTAAAACTTTCCCCGGAACTTTTTTTAACCTCTTCAAATCTTGAAGAAGAAATGAAGTTGAAGAATAAATATTCTATAAAAAAGAATTCTCGTCTATGAAGATTAATTTCAAACTAATAAAAAATAAATAGAATAATTCAAGTTTAAACTAAAAAAATTTTCTTGTTGAATACTTCAATTTTTAATCCGAAATTTTAAATAAAAAAATTAATTTTTTATTGTCGAAATCTTGGTCCAGGAAAATAAATCACAAAGCACTTTTCGTTATATTACAACTGTATTTTGAAACACGTCTTCCTTCTCAGAGAGTACAGGCCGAATGAATCATATACAGATCTTTATAGCGCGTTTATAATCCAGACCGGGAAGAAGGTTGCACTGAGTACTGCTGCCCTCTTTAATATTCCAACATTTATCAAATATTTGAATTTTCAATAAAGAAAGGAATTTCCATTTAAGCTTTATTGTCTACCAAAAACAACAAATTAACAAATTTTTCATTTAGAAAAATTTTTATTAATTAAAATTAGTTTTTTTTTAATATTAACACAATTTTTTAAGTGTTTATATTAGTGAAATTTTAAATTCGATAACCTTAGAAACTACCAGGAATTTTATTGTTCCGGACTTTCTAATTTAAGAATTTTCAGTTGTCTGTAATATATTGAATATTATATCAAATTAAATATTACATCAAATTATATGAATTTAGGAAATATTGTATATGAAAATTTAAAGAAAAAGATTAAACAACCACCATATGGCCCTACTGTCAGCAACTGTCATCTAAAAATGACACCAGTCCAAGCTATACGCGATAAATCACACCTATGGCCATTTCTCACGACCATGAACTGGGTGGTATATAAATATTTACTTTTTCGGAAATTTCTGAGATTTGATACTGTTTTTTAACGGATTTCGTGAGTCGACGCATTTTTTAAATGTTTTAAAAAGTTTCAAAATATTTTTAAATTTTCTTTCAAAAATTTTGTTTTTTAAATAAAAAATAAATTAAAACTTTCCCCGATATGTTAGGCCAAAAATGTTTAATTTCTTAAAACATTTCCAAATTCTAAAGTAGAATCCAAAACTTTAATTCAAAATCTTCAGAAATCTAAATTCTCTTTTATATTTTAAAAACTTCTCAATATTATAATTATTTTTTAGGTTTTAAAATTATATTTTAAAAGAATTCTAATTTTTCCTATTTTTTGAATTGTGCAAAATTATGAAAAATACCTTAAAATTTTCCAGAATCTTTTTTGACAATTTTTTAAAATGTTTTGAAAAAGTTGTAGAATATTCTCTCAAAATTAATTTTTCATAATTTTGATAATTTTCTTTCAAATTCTTGAAATCTTTTTAAGTATTCTCTTTAAATGAACTTTAAAAATAAGAAAAATGTTACATTTTTTTAGGAAACTTAAGAAAACTTTTTTATCGTCTTCAAATCTTTCAAAATTCTTAAAAAGCTTTTTCTTTCGAAATCTCAACAAATCTATATTTCGCTCAACATTTGTCGGCTCTTTAGCAAATAATAAACTGAAACCATCCACTAAAATCATATTCATACAGAATGAAATCTGTCAGGTTTTCGAACAAATTAAAAATTTTTTGTCAATTTTGAAAGGTTTTAATAAAAGAATATTCTTTAGATTCATATGAAAATTTGAAAGGATTTCTTTTTTTTTTAAATAAATTGTTAGAGAAAATTTTTAAATATTTCTAAAAATGCTAAGAAAGAATCCATAATATATCTTCGGCAATTTTTTTAATTTTTTAGGACTTGAAAATTGTAAGAAACATTTGGATGTTGAAGAATTTAGAAGTGTTGAAGTGCTTAAAAATATTTTGGAAGTTTAAAAGATTTTCTCATATTTATCAAATATTTATAAATACGAAGAATTTTCAAGAAATATTTGAATATTCTACAAAAAAAAAGTATACTCAACTAAGAAGATTAATCTTAAAACAATAAAAAAAGAAATAGAATAATTCAATTTTCAATGCGAAATTTCAAACACAGAAATTAGTTTTTAACCAAATATTTGAATTTTCAATACAAAAAAGGAATTTTCATACAAGAATTATTTTCTACCAAAAAACAGCGAATTTCAATTTTAAAAAACCTGTTATTATTTGCAAGATTACATGATTTTTCCATTTCTTCCACGGCATTAAAAAGAATGCAGTGACCATGGCAAGTCTTCCAGGTTTTGTGTAAAAGAAATAATTAACTTACATTATGCCCCCTTTGTTTTCTAAATCAAAATTCATACCTTTCGTTACACAAAAGTTATAATTAGCCATTCGACTGAACTGTACTTCGATAAATTTTTCCAATTTCAATACACAAAAAATAAACACATTATTTTAAAAAAAAATCGGTTTTGAATGATTTTAAATTACATGCTTAGAAACTTTTTTTAAACTTTGAAAGGTTTCAAGAGAATGAAATAATATTCTTAAGATTAATACGAACATTTTAAAGGATTTAAAAAAAATTAACTTTGGATAAAATTTAAAAAGATATTAGAATTTTTTAAAACATTTCTATAAATTTCGCGAAAAAAATTGGAATATTTTAAGACCCGGTTTTTAATTTTTTAATATTAGGGGCGCAACTAAGTTCCCGCAGTTTTTCAATAGATGACTCCAGCAATAAGTGCTGGTCGATTTTGGCATATTCAAACCATCATGAATCAAGCTTAGACATATAGTAAACAAACCGGTTTGACAGATTAGTGATTTTGTTTTGGTATCATATACTTTTGGTTGTGTAAAAATGTCTGATTTTGTGCCAAATAATGGTTATTTATGGGAAGTGTTAATTTTCTTCTTTCATTAGAAGAAAGTGGCGGCTGAAGCGCATCGAGAGCTCCAAAAAGTTTACCAAGATGCTGAAACAAAGTCCCGGGATTGATTCCGTCGCTTGAAAGCCGGTGATTTCGATGTTGACGACCGTCCGCGTGCACGAAGAACAAAAATCTTCCAAGACGCTGAATTAGAGGCATGCTCAATAAGGATCCGTGTAAAATACAAGAAGAGCTTGCTTCAGCATTAGGAGTTACCCGCCAAACCATTTCTAAGCGAATGCATGCGTTGAGAATAATTGAAAAATAAGGAACTTAGATTCCTTATTATTTGTGCCATTTTGTACCATTTGAGCGTCATTTTTTCGTCTGTGAACAACTGCTTCAGCGGCAAAAAAGGAAGGGTTTTCTTCATTGCATCGTGACAGGTAATGAAATATAAATTCATTACAGCAACCCAAAGAAAAGAAAGTCATGGAGACTGTCCGGTCATGCTTCTACGTCGTCGGCTCGGCCGAATATTCATGCATCAACACTTCCCGCAAATGACGATTATTTGAAACAAAATTAGACATTTTCGCACAACCAAAAGTATATGATCCAAAAGCAAAATCACTAATGTGTCAGAACGGTTTGTTTACCATATGTCTAAGCTTGGTTCATGACGTTTTGAATATGTCGAAATCGACCAGCAATTATTGCTGGTGTCATCTATTGACAAACAGCGGGAACTTTGTTGCGCACCTAATATTTTTTTAAATTTTAAGGAAATTCGATTCCGTTTAAGACATTTAAAAATTTTAGAAGATTCTGAGTGATTAAAAAAAATATTTCCGAAAATTTACCAAAAATTTTTTTTTAAAAACTTAAATATGTAACACAACAAATGAATTTTCTACTAAGATTAATGTTCAAGCATTAAAAAGACAAATAAAATAGTTCAATTTACAAACCTAAAAAAAACGGATTTAAAAAAAGTTTAATTTTCAATAAAAAGGAGAATTTTTAACCTAGGGCGCGCGACGGTTCAATCTCGCGCTTCGTGCTCGATAATGGGTTACCTCGCGCTTCGCGCTCGGATAATTATTCTTCGCATTTGAATTGCTTGCAAAAACTTTATCAAAAAGAATTCTTTTAGATGGCAGTATTTATATGCGTCTTCATAATCTGAATTGTCTACTTAATTAAGTATAGACAAAATTAAATTTCTCAAAGCTCTGTAGGCTTTGACGTACACATTCTTATCGTGACACTCGCGCTGCGCGCTCGATTTCCGACAGATATTTGTAAACAGGTTTTGTTGAATTTTTTCTCGTAACTTTCGTCGTTTTTGCACACATTTTGTTTTATTTTTTTTCAACCTTATTTTTCCCGAATAAAACAAAAGGTACGCGTCCTATCGTCAAAAAGGTACGTTTCCTTTTCAAAAAAATCCAAAAATTTGTCATGATAATCTTGTAGGTCTTTCAAAAAGAAATGTTTTTCTTCCTTTGACTTTTTTCATATCGTGCGTTTTTTGGCTTAAAACTTTGATTTTTGGTTGATCAAAAGAATTTTGAAAATGCTATATCTGAGAATTTTCTTTTAATCGAAAAATGTCATGAGGATAAATTGTTTGCTCTTTTTAATACTATAAATATATATACATAGAAATTTCAAATTAAGAAAAAAGTGGTCTAAAAAATTTTCAAAATGCGCTCAGTTTTTGAATTTTTATTAAAAATCAAATTTCAAATTTCTGATAATTCTAATACTTTCTCAATCATAAATGATGAGAATGTAAAAATCTTAAAATTGTCAACCAAATAAATGAATTTGTTACTGAAAAAGACAGATTTTGAAGCTTATATAAAATAGTTAAATTTTCAATTTAAAATCAACAAATTTTCAAAAAAGAGTTAAAATTTTCATAAAAAAGATTATTTTTTAACCGAGAAGATAAGTTTTCTACTAATAAACAATGAATTCAAAAGATATATAGTAATTTTTAAACATAAAAAAAGTATTAAATTCAAATAAAAATTTTTGTTATTTCCCACCATTGTTTATTTTTTTCACCATTATGTACTAAAAGAATGACTAAAACTTTAATTAATAGGCTCTTGAATTAATTTTTGAATTCCAAAAAAACGGTAATTATTTCAAAATGTTTAATTATGCATAATTATAAAAATTCCCTTAAGGTATTATACGGATAAAATTGTTTTCTGCAAATTTTTTTGAAATTAGGATTGTAGATTTATTAGATCGTGATTGTAAAGTTTGCTCTAGTTAGAAGAGGGCTGACTGTAGAAGGATGCAATACAGAGATTCTGTGAAAATTTCACAATTTTTATCTATTTCGTTTATGAAGTAGAGCCCTGAAAGTATGAAAGAACCCTGTTTGACCGCTCAAGTAGAACCGTCTATCATCTATTTCAGTTAAACTGGCTACGAGTAATTGGGGGGCGCTTTATTTTAGTTTTCAAAAGCTCATGTAAGAGCGGGCACTGTCGAAAATCGTTCGAAATTGAATGCATGGGATCGGCAATCTCCCACCTCATCTCTGGTAGTACTTCAGTTAGTTGAAAACGGAGTTAAATTTAATTCCCTTGTCATTGTTGGACATTCCAACTTCTTTGAGATCTTTTTTATATGAATTTATTTTCCTTGTCGTATACGCCTTCGATTCTCTATTCTCGCTGTAAAATTCATTTCTTGTTATCAAACAAAATCTGCCGAAATATTCTACTGTGCTAAAATTAATACTAGATTTTATGCTTTCACGATGATTCATTTGCTAAAATTCTCCGCGAATCCACCTAATCCATGACTTCCTACCGATGTGAAGTTCGAACCCCAATTTTCACGAATTTGGAAATATCGAATTTTTTCTTTTTTTAATCGTTTGTTGATCATTTGTTGGTGTTTGTTGGTCAACTTTCGACGTTTGTTGGTTAAAATTGCAAAAGTTATTAATATTTAGAGTTTTGGGTGCAAAATTCACACTAGCACAAAGGAAATGTTTGCTAGCGCTTTAATTTTTTATATTTACCAAAAATTCTTCGCGAAATCGTGTGTTGGTCAATTTTGAAGGTTTTTTGTTAAAAATTGAAAAAGATAATGGATTTTGAAAAATTGCTTGCACCTGGTGTATAAACCGCGCAAATGTCTCCGCCCAGCAGTCTCGTCGGCAGGTGAGCGTACTTACCATTGGCGCGAAATTTTAAGCAACAAAGAATGACAGGAATACGGCAATGAGTTTTTGGTTTCGCATTATCAGGTTCATTATATAAAATTTTGGTATGAATAGTATAAAATATATAAAAGTATATATATATATATAAAAGTGCCAATTCTGCACAAAATCTACAAGTTCGAACCCTTTTATTTTTATTTTGCCAAGAGTTATTATTATTTTTCTAGTATGAAAACATAATAATTTTAAAGTAATTTTTTTATTATGAATAGAAAGTTTATTTGTTTAAAAAATGATTTTTTAAGTCGGTTTATTTTTAATAGAATCAAAATCAAGGTTGCGTTTTTATATATCATAAATATTATAACTTAAATCGAGAACTGTGCTTTAAACTTCTGAGGCATTTCAACCATAAATTGCAACTGAATTTTTTTCGATTTGTTTTAAAGAAGGTTCTCAAAGCACCTACGGCTCTGACGATTACATTCTCATTATGAAACTCACGCTTCATGCCCGGTAATTT
>NC_046658.1:7034009-7036123 GCF_010883055.1 Belonocnema kinseyi
TACGCCAATTAGCACAAATGGTAAGTTCCGACAGTGCCTACAAGTGTGCCTACTGGCCGCTAAATGGCAATACCGGTTTCATATGTATACACCTGGTACATCTGGCAGGAATTTTACCGCCAAGGTTCGAAAGTTCGCCCGAAAACTCCGGCCCCGTTTTCACATACTTAAAGAGTCAAAGCTACTGACAACCAGGCAGCATATTGTTGAGTCCAGTTACTGTCGAACACCCACCCAAACCAGAGGAGGTCGAAGTATTTTGGAGAGAAGTCTACGAAGGGCAGCATAGGCTGGACAAAGACTCAGAGAACATAAATAGCTTCAAGGAGCTGTGTGATGCCCTCAGAACACCTGATCAAGAATTCCCTCCCATCAATACCGAGGAGGTGAAAAAAGTATGAAGAGGGATGAAGAACTATTCCGCACCGGGACCAGATTGTATCAAAACCTTCTGGTGGAAGAAGTTTTATTCAACTCATCATCATTTGGCCCGTATTTTCACCTCATATTTAAAGTCGGAAGAGCCAATTCCGGAGTGGTTGGTGAAAGGGCACACAATTCTCCTGCCGAAAATGGGCAACTCAGCTGACCCGAAGAATTACAGGCCAATCGCTTGTCTGCACACACTGTATAAGATATTCACAGCTATCCTAAATGATAGGATTGTTCGGGCAATTGAACCTGTGTGGCAAGAAATGTATGAACAACGAGGCTCAAAGAAAGGCGTAGCGGGATGTCAGGAGAACCTACTCATCGATAGATGTGTCTGCAAAGATGCAGCATTCTACCAGCGTAAGCTATGGATGGCCTGGATCGATTATCGAAAAGCTTTCGATTCGACCTCCCATAGACTTATCATCTGTCTTTTGGAGATCTTAAAGGTTCATCCGCCAATAGTTAGGTGCGTAGAGAGATTTATGCCGCTTTGGAAAACCAGATTTACTATCTCACCTGGAAAAAATCGTGTGACAACTAACAAGGTGACCCAGTCCTTTCTTGCATCCCTGAAGACCCTAAGCTGGTCGATAGAAGCGCTATATGACTCCTTTGCGCTGGAGAGACTTATACATACCTGGGCGTGCCACTGAGCCGCATTTAGGATGTGACATCTAGAAAGGATACTCTCCGAAGCAGATACAAACTGCAACGAACATGCTTGCCGTCCTGGTGCTGAAACACTCGGACTTAACTTCAGTATTATGGGTGACCAAAATGCATCAAATGCTATCTTATCTCGAGTACTCACTCCTGGAAGCCCGGGTTAAGAAACCGCAAGAGAAAAACTTCCGGGAACAGCTCGTCGATAAGAGGACGCACGGCATCTTCCACAGAAATGTCGAGGATCAGTCAATGTCGCGTGCGCTAATTTTTGCTTCCCTTAAATCACCCAGATTGAAGTCTGGCACGATGGGTTTTATTTTGGCATGTCAAGACGTGTCATTTCCACCTTAGCATACCGTCGCCACATTTTGAGCCAAGACATTCCCGGCAGTGCTTGCCATGCACAACCCGAGTATTTGGCAGACATACTATCTAGTTGTCCAACTCATGCGGGAACAACCTTAATATCGCTCCTCTAAACGCTTCTAGGGAAATCGAGTGAATTGTCTAGAATGAAAATTGCCGCATATACTGGAACTTTATATTCTCGACAATTGTTTCTATTGCACACTGAAGGCCTGACATGGTTGTTCTTGACTTCGAGAAGCGAACCATATTCGTTGTCGTATTTTCGGCTCCAGCTGACAAAAACATCATGGCCAAGGAGAATGAAAAGAAAGAGAGGTATAGAGACAACAATATGCTAAATAACTTGCGGGAAAAATGCAGATGCCGATCATCCTTGGGTCGTTCCGTGTCCTCAGGGTGCACGAGACTTTTGCCGGATCGTCCTATTTATTCCATTACAGACTGTAACCACCTATCTCATGGTCGTTAGACGTGGTTATGGCTAAAATTTTACCGAAAGTTCGTTGGGATCGGGTGCAGTTTTTCAGATTAGCACACGCTCCCGGCGAAATCCCGCTTTGCCCTCGGCAATATAAAATAATACGTAGAAATGACTTTTACTTTTCTTCCCATCGAGATAAGGTCATATAGAGATTTTGTAACCC
>NC_046658.1:7036223-7042470 GCF_010883055.1 Belonocnema kinseyi
CGAGGGCGCATACTTTAAATAAAATATTTGTTATCATTCTCTTGAAATAAATGTGTTTTTTTCTTGAAAAAATACCGGTTTCATATGTATACACCTGGTAATCTAGTTAATCAAAATCAGAATACGGGACGCGTACTGTCTTGCGCAGCCTATCTTCATGGCGAGTTGATGCATTCGTCTGTTGGTCTTATGATTAACCGTTGGTTTTGTTTTACGGTTACCATCGGCCAAAGCTCTCGCTGCATTACACACACAACAATTGATAGTCCAGAAATCGTATTCTTCGGAAAAATGTCCACAAAGCTTGTCATCCACTTAAGTCAGATCTTTTGGTTTGAGAGAAACCTGGGTGTTGATGTTTCTCCGGGTTATAAAGCATGGCTCTTCCTCTATCGGATTCCTGCCCGCGGTTGGTCTTAGTGTCGCCTCTCTTTCTCTGTTGCCGGCTTGTTCTGGCTGTGGTAGAGTAGGCATTCCGCTTACATAGCCCCTTTTTCGGAGTAGTTCGGCATGATTTTAAACGCACCATTATATCTTTCATAGATGAGAAACACGGAAAACTCGTATCCAAATTATTTAACCTTGATCCGGATTTGATCCTGATGGAAAAGTGGTACCGTGAAGTCTGAATCGAAAACCCATTTGCATTCTGACTCGGTAAGCTTTCAGCATGGTTTCGCAGACGTTGCTGCGAAAAGTGCGATAGCTCAGGGTGTTTCTCGCACCACAGAGCATGCAGTCGTGACATATAACCCCATTCAGGTGCCACAATTGCATCTGTAGCACTCTAGCAAGTCACAATGTAGTCGCTCCGTCCACCTGAAGGTCCCGAGATTCCGTCGATCCATCGCATTAAATCCATCTTCATTGGCTCCCCTAGCTCTAGAGTGGTCGGCATTGTTGGCTGACCCATTGTCGGGAGCCCTACGCGTTCTGTTGTTTTAAAGCGCACTTACTATAACTATGTTTGGTGTTGTCATTGTTGTTCCCACGAGAAGCTAGAGAAAGGGTTCGTCCATCCTTGTAGAGCTCTGCATGCAAGGATAAGGCTGCGTACTCTGAGAGTTCGCTGGGAATCCCAGAGTCACCGTTCTAGACACCTTAGCTAGATGCAATTCAGATTGGTACAGGGACCCTCTATCCGCTACCCAAGGACGCTTTTGGTGGCTTTGTCATAGGCCCTTCGGTTTGATTCTAGAGGAATCAAAACCGAACCTATCTCCGAAGCTATCTCACGGTCGTGAGACGCAGTTATGGTTGAAATTGTACCGAGATATCGCTGGGATCGGGCATTAGCCATTTTTATCCCCATCTCTCCCCATGCAGGGACACATAATATTTCTTCGACTAATATTACTTTAAATTGCTTAAATTTATGAGAAAATTATATTGGTCATACATATAATTAAAAGTTTGGCATAAGAACAACCGCAAGATTTCGCCGGCAGCGGGTGCTAATCTGAAAAACTGCACCCGATCCCAGCGAAATCTCGGTACAATTTCAACCATAACTGCGTCTCACGACCGTGAGATAGCACCAGAGATGTAAGGTATAAGAAAGCTAATTTACAGCGGAAAATATAACTTTGGTATTATTGTATAAAATAATGATTTTTTATATCTGCGAGAAATCTTTACATACCTAAGATGAGTGATGAATATAAAGGTGTTTATTGGGTCGGTCAATAGAAAAATATGAAAGACCCAATAACCACCTTTATATGTATAAAAAACATTTTTGGTGTAAAAAGTAGGTAAACATTCTTTACATAACAAAATAAAACTGATATAAGGTATAAGAAAGCTAATTTACAACGGAAAATATATCTTTTGTATTATTGTATACAAAGATTTTTTATATCTGCAGAAAATATTTTTATGCTAAAATCAACGCTTTACATAGGCTTATCAAGTAATTACAGAAGTAACTATGAACTTTAATTTTTCATATACGAGTCACAGATAAAGAAAAATTTAATTTTAATGCTTTGGGCACGATAAACCATGTTTTACCTCTAATATTCTATGGACATAAAGGTGTTTATTGGGTCGACAAATATATACATATGAAAGACCCAATTACCACCTTTATATGTATAAAAAAACATTTTTTTCTTTAAAAGCACGTAAAAATGCTTTACGTAACAAAATAAATTGATGTAAGGTATAAGGAAGCTAATTTACAACGAAAAATATATCTTTGGTATTATGGTATAAAATAATGATTTTTTATATCTGCAAAAATATTTAAATATTAAAATTAGCACTTTACATAGAGTTTTCAAGTAATTACAGAAATATTTGTTAAGTCTAATTCATTATGTATAAGCCACAATTAAAGAAAAATGCAATATTAATACTTAGAACCCGATAAACTATGCTTTACCTAAGATGAGTGATGGATATAAAGGTGTTTATTGGGTCGGCAAAGATATGCATATGAAAGACCAAATAACCACCTTTATATGTATAAAAAACATTTTTGGTTTAAAAAGTATGTAAAAATTCTTTACATAACAAAATAAAAGTGATGTAAGTTATAAGAAAGCTAATTTACAACGGAAAATATATCTTTTGTATTATTGTATACAATAATGATGTTTTATATCTGTAGAAAATATTTTTATGCTAAAATCAACGCTTTACATAGGCTTATCAAGTAATTACAGATGTAACTGTGAACTTTAATTTTTCATATACACGGAAAAAAGTGCATTAATATTTCCTGAATTATTGCTATATTCGGGGATGAGAGCGAATATTGAAAAAATGTCATGGATATTGTATAAATTTCAGGATTTAATGTAAAACAAATGTATAATAACTCTACAAGAGTTCTGCGATATGTTCTACGAAGCATAGTCTATCCTCTCGTTGCTGCTAAGAATTTGGCGAACTTCATTCAACTAAGTTTTCAGAAGGAATAAACAACCTATTATTTTTCGAAACATTTCCTGCGAATTAAAAACTTCAGTATTTTGTATTAAAGTTTATAATGTAATTTAGGCACCAATAACATTCAAGCTAAGAAATACGGAAAGATTGTTATTTCTTTTAACACTTCAACGCGCTTTCTAAATTTGATAAAATATGAAGCTAGCCTTATTCTTAAAGGTAACGAAAAGACAGCCTATTCTTCGTCGAACCTTTCGTTATAATACTCGAATTAGATACGTAAGGGTGTTTCGCAGGTCGCCCGTCGATGGCAGATTTTGATGATGAAAGACGCTATATTCCCTTAGAGCAAGTTGTTATCAGCTTCTTGGACTACCGCATGGCATTTCTTGTGCATGGAGAATATCAATATGGATTTCCCAAACATCAACTGATTCGTGGTTTCTATGAACAACGATCAGCCGATTTGTCTCGCCCATTTCATATTATCATTTTTTAGATTATATATTCAAGGTCTCTCGCAAAATGTAATATTACTAATAGGACGTTCGATTTCTTAAAGCCATAAACTTATTGGCTGTCTTCTACAATGTTTGTATACCTGTTATTCAGTTAGTTTATGTAAGTTGTTATCAATAAGTTTTACGAAGCATAGGTTTTCTTTTGGTTGCCGTTTAGAATTTGGCTTACTTCATTCAGCTAAGTTTTCAGGAGGAATAAATAACCTATTATTTTTCGAAACATTTCCAACGAATCAAAAATTGTAGTATTTTTTGTTGCAGTTTTCAATGTAATTTAGTCTCCAGTAACTTTCAAAATAAGAAATTTTTAAAGATTGTTATTTCTTTTAACGCTTCTACGCGTTTACTGAATTTAATATAAAATAAGCTAGCCTTATTCTTAATTTTAACGAAAAGATAGCCTATTCTTCATAGAACCTATCGTTATAAAATGCGAATCAGATACGTAAGGGTTTTTAGCAGGTCGCCCGACGTTGGCCGATATTGATGATGAAAAACGCTACATTCACTTAATGGGAATCGTTATCAACTTCTTGGAATATCTCATGACATTTCTTTACCTTCACAATATGAATATGGATTTCCTATACTTTAGCTTATTCGTGGGTTCTGTTCGAAGCATAGACTATCTTTTCCTTGCTGTTAAGAATTTAGCTAAGTTTTCAGAAGCAGTAAATAACGTTTTTTTTTTTGAAACATTTCTTACAAATTAAAAACTACAGTATTTTGTATTACAGTTTGTAATGTAATTTAGTCTCCAATAACTTTCAAAATAAGAATTTTTTAAAGATTGTTATTTCTTTTAAGACTTCTACGCGTTTACTAAATTTCATATAAAATGAAATTAGGCTGATTCTTAAAGGTAACAAAAAGATAGCGTATTCTTCATAGAATCCATCGTTATAAAATGCGAATTAGATATGTAAGGGTGTTTAGCACCCGGTAATAAGCGTTCGATTCACAAAAATTAAGAATTTATATTCCTATGAATACGCGATTTTTCCTCCGTCTAAAAATCCCCCAACGGGAACAGAAAATGTGCAAATCCTATTCCTCTCAATCGACTTAGTAAAATTCTACGACAGAATTCATTTAACCTATTTTTCAATATTAAATCTTTTTAGAACTGATAAATTCGAAAAATATTCAAATTTATTTTTATTTATATTTTAATAGTTTATTCAAACGTTTAAAAAAATGCACTCAAGAAATCTATTCAAATATGCGAAATTAAATCATTTTAACTCTAGAGAGGCAGAGTTGAATTGGTCATAATTAAAATGTCAGTACTTATATTTTGCATGAAGGAATTAAAACAACTTATTACACATATTTTGTGAACTAATAAGAGGAAGTTAAATCAAATCAGAATATGGCCACTTCTGAGGAATAAAAAATATCTCTGTGAGGTGTTACCGATACAATTAGAACGAATTAAATATATTGATAACACGTTCTCTTTGGGAGAATAGAAAACCGTGTGGCGGTTGCTATGGAAATAGAAGTGAATAAGTTTCGGAGGTATTTTATTTTTATGGTGGCATTTTAGACGGACAGAAAAAGCGTTCATTCAAAATAATAGAATAATCTTCACTTTTGCGCTGAAATCTGAAAATATGAATTTTTCTTTATTCTACCATTATTACCGGGCAGGTCGCCCATCGGTGGCAGATTTTGCTAATGAAAAACGCTATATTCACTTAACGAAAATCGTGATCAGCTTCTGGGAATATTGCATGACATTTCTTGACAATGATAAATATCAATATGGATTTTCCTAAAGTAAGCTTATTCGTGGGTTCTATGAAGATCGATCAGCCGATTTGTCCGAGCATTTGATAATATAATTATTTTTAAAATTATATATTCAAGGTCGTTCGCGACGTGTACTATTAGGAATAGGATGTTCGATTTTTTAAAGCCATAACCTCATTGCCGGGCTTCATTCAGCTAAGTATTCAGGAGGAATAAATAACCTATTATTTTACGATACATTTCCTACGAATTGAAAACTACAGTATTTTGTTTTACAGTTTATAATGTAATTTAATCTCTAATAACTTTTAAAATAAGAAATTTTGAAAGAATGTTATTTCTTTTAATGCCTCGACGCGTTTACTAAATTTCATACAAAATTAAGCTAGGCTTCTTCTTAACGATAACAAAAAGACAGCATATTCTTCGTAGAACCCATCGTTATAAAATGCGCATTAGATAAGTAAGGGTGTTTAGGGATTGTCCATATATTACGTAAGACGTTTTTCTGTTGTTTGAATAAAGACGAAAATAATATTTTTATCAAGTTGAAAAGGTCACAGCGATATAAACAAAAGAAAAATGTCTTACGTAATATATGGACGATCCCTTAGCAGTTCGCATGTCGCCTGCAGTTATTATTTGCTTAAAACGCTCCAGTAACTTGATGCAACTATTTATAATCTTCTCTAAAGATTTTATGAGATGTGGTGTTCTAGGAGAATGACAATAAGGATTCTCCATGAATCAGCATATTCACGGTTTTTTGAAATAGTGGTCTGTCGATTTTTGCTGATTACCTAATATCCTAATTAGTTTTAGAATTGGAAGACTAAAAAAAGGCAGTGAACACCTCGCGAGACTGTCCTCTATTGATCTCATTAGGCAAAATCGTATCATCTTGGCGACCCAATAAGCACCGTTTAACATATATATATATAATTAAAAATTTATCATAAGGACAACCGCAGGATTTCGCCAGGAGCGGGTGCTAATCTGAAAATTTGCACCCGCTTCCAGCGAAATCGCGGTAAAATTTCAGCCATAACCACGTCTCACAACCGTGAGATAGGTGG
>NC_046658.1:7042570-7045571 GCF_010883055.1 Belonocnema kinseyi
AATCGAAATTTCGTGGGTCACAGAGGGTAGGTATATAATTTAGAAGTTGAAAAAAGGTTGTGCTGATTTGTAGACCGTATGTGTAACGTTGAAATCGTAAAATAAAATTGGAAATGAGCAAATTCAGTTTTTAAAAAACCTGCAGAAGTTGCAATAAAATGTTTAATAACATTTTTTTAAAAAGAATTTGCATTTTTAAACGAGACAATGAAACTACGCCTGATTCAATATCAATGCATGTTTTTAATTGTAATAACATACATTAATGGAAGTGATATAAAATTTGAGGGACAAATTCGAGTGCCAAGCACGAGATACATGATAAGAATGTGTTCGTTAAACCCCAAGGAGCTTTAACAAACGAGAATTCACTTTCCTCAAATTACTGTTGTCGATACCTTGACCTTTAGTTTTAAACAAATCTGTGCATAAGTGTGGCGAAGCGCGAGAAACTTGTGAGCGAAGGAGCCACGCGCGCAGCGCGAGACGCCTATGTGCCCGCGAAGCGGGTGGATTTTTTTTCAATATAATTCTGATATTTATTTTTTTAAATTACAGAACCTAAACCAGTGGAAGAAGATGCAGATTTGAAAGAATTAGAAGCTTGGGCCTCCTAAAGAAGAAACAGACAGAATAAAAAATAAAATCTATGGAGCTATTGTTGAAATATTATATTAAGAACATGACTTTATAAACAGAAGATTGCTTTTTGAAATACTTTAAAGTGTGATTTTGTTACGTGCATTCGATTTCTGAACCTAGTCTTGCGTGCAATAACACTCATATTTATTTATCCTCCCCCTTTTCCCCTACGATGTTAGGGGTAAGTTCGATTTCGTATTAAGAAGTATGTGAACATCTAAGTTCCAACGGGAAGCTGTATATAAATTTTACGGCATAATATAATCTCAAATTAATCCTCTCCTATCTCTAAAATTTCGACATGACTTAATAAAATTGCAACAACTAGTTTATAACTTTTCAGTCTTTCAAAGCTCGATTTCTCTTTGGAGTTAAAGAAACTCATATCCGCTGCTTTAAACATCACACTTACTTTAGTTTTAACTGTATGATAAACACGACTTATTTCAGTTGATCTCTGCTATCGCTATTTTCTCTACTTTTATTATGCTTTGGATTTTTAATAGATGCAGACGTTTTCAGTACTACGTGATTTATTATTTCTTTATGCTTTCTGCAAATAAACGTATTTGTACTGCTTTAGATTAGTTTTCTCTGTCAAAAAAAGCAAACTCGCAGTCGGACAAAAAGGACCATTGAAATTCAATGGCTGTTTTGAACAAATTTGTAGTTTAGGAAAAGTGTAGATCAATTACACATGTTTGATATAGGTAAAAATTAAAAAGTTAGAATTATTCGATTTTCAATTGAATGGAAAACAGTACTTAAAATTAAAATAATTTTACTTATTTATATTAATTACAATGAGGATAACAATAATGTTTTGCGAAATAAGTAAGTACCCTCTTATTTTACAATTTGAATTTTGTGTATTTTATTTTTTGTGTATTTTTGGGTTACCAGAATACAAGATTTAGCAATACAATTTTTACAACTTCCAAGAATATTAATAGTCTGGATTATTCTATCAATTAAGTTTTTACAGCTAAGAAGTACATGTTGTTGCACTTACATTTTTTACGTCTTGAAGTATATTCCATTAATTTTCAATCAATAATAAATTTAATAATGAAAATTAAAGCCTTAAGGGTATGTGATACTTCGTCATGTGGTAAATCGGGTACAGTTCCCCCGGCTTTTGTTCAACAAAAATAAAAATTTTTAGAAACTGAATTCAGAAATGCTATAAAATATCATAACAGACGTACCCGGACTCTTTTGAGGGATAATAACAACAAAATTTTATCGTGCTGAATAAAAATTATATGCATGTGCATTATTTTGAGGTTACGTGGTTTTCAGCTCTGTCATTCCGATAATTTGAAAATTATTGATAAAATAAACATTTTTGATTGCCTATAAACAAGGTTAGTTCCGGGACATTAGTTAACATGTTTATTTGTAAGTCTAAAATTTTCGGCTAAAAATATTGTGTAGTTTGAAAGTAACGCTCGAAACAATTGTAACACACATAACCTCGAAATATACACACACGTTTTTGGCAAAATAAATTTTTTTGTTACTAACCCTAAAAAAAAGTGTGCATGCACGTACGTTAGCATATATACTATCATTCCCCAGATTTTGAAGACAAAATATTTATTAATCTATGAAAAAAGCCGGGGGAATCTTAACACTGATAAAATCGATACTAATTCGTAAGCGCCATGCAAATTACTCAAATTTAGCAAAACAATTTTTTTTAATTAACCGACAAAAAAGTATCGTCAGGGGAACCTAAACCTGGTAAAATCGATAATTTTCTAAGTATCACATGCGCTTAAGCAATATAATTCATGAAAAAATGTTGTTTTTTCACTGGATTACATTAAAATTCGAGGGAATTTTAAATTGATTGTATCTCTTAAACTATATTTGGAAACGACGAAGGAGCTTCATTTTGTAATTGTGCAATTAATTTTACCACATATGTTCAGGACAATTGTCCCCATTACTCCTTTACTCATGTATGCTTCATAGTGAGAGTAAAATAATGAGACGATCAAATACTGTAAGTAACTGATAAATTTTTGTTAATTGTAACGTTGTTTAATCTTTGTTAACAGTGTTGTATATTAAATAACCTCAGTTTTTCAAATATAACCTATAATTCTGCAGTAATAGGGACACAGTAATAGTTAAATATATCTGTTATTTGAATATATAGACTGAACGTAAGGTAAACATTCAATTATGGCATAAAATCCACAGGAATCAGGACGCAGGAAGTATCTTTCCGATCCTTTCTAATTTTTATGTGAACTTTGCTTCAGTTTCTTTCCGAACGTTTTCTCTTTCCGAAGGTTACCGACGCCTTTACAAACATTTGCCGAATGTATATATATATGCACACACATAT
>NC_046658.1:7045671-7071501 GCF_010883055.1 Belonocnema kinseyi
TAATACATTAATTAACGAAATCACTTTAAAACATATACAGGTAGCGTTTTTTAAGAAGGATTTGCATTAGAATTTATTTTCAGGATCGTCTAATCATCCCCTAATTATTGAAACAAGGAAATCGATTATTTAAACGGATTAAAGCACCAGAGATTTTTTTATCAATACATTGATTAACAAAATCATTTTAAAACATATAAAGGTAGCGTTTTGTAGCAAGATTTGAATTCGAATTTATTTTCAGGGACGTCTAATCATCCCCTAATTATTAAAACAAGGAAGTCGATATTTTAAACGGATTAAAGCACCAGAGATTTTTTTTTATTAATAAATTGATTAACAAAACTACTTTAAAACATATAAGTGTAGCGTTTTGTAGCAAGATTTGCATTCGAATTCATTTTCACGGACGTCTAATCATCCCTTAATTATTAAAACAAGGAAATCGATGTTATACGTACTAAAGTACCAGAGAAAATATTGGATTTGGCTCTATAGCAAGGGAAAATTACATTCGCGATCATATAACAGACTTTTCCAACGAGCTGCATAATCCAGAACTCAATATTGTAAGAGCGATTGCATATATTGATAGAACATACGCTAATATTCCAAAAAGTGGCAACTTTAGTGTTATACGTCAATCCTATACCGTGCAGAAGAGTAAATATCTCTTAAAACCGGCCCTAGTCGTTGCTCCTGATGGCTATATTCTTGAAAGTCAGGGTCCATGCTTTTCTGATTCGCATTATAATGACGCAGAAATGCTGAGAAACGAATTCGAAAGGGATGTGGACGGGTTGAGAGCATGGTTTCAGTAAAATGACACACACACATATATATATATCGTTCTATACATACTTATTTATTTGCTGATTACTTACTTACTTGCATGTTTTATCGATTAAATAATATTTCAACTTTAAGTTCAATGTAATTATAAAGAAATGTCTGATGTTTTAATCCCAATAAAATATCGTTTTCCTTGTTTCTATAATTAAGGGATGATTAAACAACCCTAACAATAAATTCTTATGCAAATCCTATTAAAAGACGCTTCCTATATATGTTTTAAAGTGGTTTTCTTAATCAATGTGTTATGCTGTGCACGCTTCCTTTACTTATATGAAAGTGATTTTATACCCTAGCAGTTAAATAAAAAATTTCTAGTGACTTTAGTTACTAAGAAATGATTGCCATACTTGGATGTTTAAAGTATAAAAACACCCCGTTAACATGCTGTATACCCAAAAAACCATTAATCTTTCTAGATCTTGTATATGAACCTTTATTTCGTTAAGACTGATAGTCAAAATGTGAAACTTTTAGCAAAATCTAAAAAAAGAAAAAAAACTTTTCACTAAAATAAGCATTTTTCTATTAAAATACATGTAAAAATTGAAACTTTAACCATTTTTTGTTAAAAACTGTCCATATTTCTTTGGATTATTGCTTTGCAGGTTCAAAAATACAAAAAAATTAGATTTATAATTTATCACAAAAAGCCATTTACTGTACATTTAATGCCGGGTCCTTTGTAGATCTTTTAAAAATGCACCATTTTCGTCTAAACATTTTTTCATCTATTTTGCAACAGTATAACCCTAAATGTAATTTTTTATTTTCCATTATTTTGTTATGCTGTAGAAATTTGAATTTTCCATTTTTTTAAAAAATGCAGAAAGCTGTTATGACAATCTTGTGGGGCATTCAAAAAGCAACATTTTTCTTCTCTTGACTTTTTTCCATATCGTGTGTTATTTGGCTTAAAACGTTCATTTACGGGTGTTTTTTGGAATTTTGAAAATACTATATCCCTGGTAAATTTGGTTTTTATAAAAAAAAAAGTCATTAGGAAAAACTGTCTGTCTTTTTGTGTAGTACAAATAATTGTACACAGAATTTGTGAATCTTGAAAAACAGTGGTTTCAAAAATTTTCAAGACAAGCTCACTTTTTGAATTTTTATTCAAAATGGCTGGCTAACGAACTTGACTTTTTGTTGAGGACTTCTTTCGAAAACAAATCTAATACCTCCTCTAATGAGAATGTAAGAATCAATTAATTTTTCATGAATAATGTTTTGATAGTTCTGTTTTTTGTTTTCATCGTGAAAAATAGCATTAAAAAGACGAAAAAAGTAAATTTTTTGATAACCCACACACCAGACGAAAAAGAAATTAAAGACAAAAATTGCAATGAGAATGTCCCCATGCAGCAGGCACATTTTTTTTTAATGTAAAAAACGTTTTACACTATCAAAACAAAAACTACGCATCCTATCAAAAAGCGATTCATAACAAATTTATAGATCTTTTAAAAATGCACAATTTTTGTCTACACATCTTTTCACCTATTTTGTAAAGTTTAACCACAAAATGTTATTTTTGATTTTCCATTATTTTTTATGCTTTCAAAATTTAAGTTTGGACTTTTTAAGAAAATTCAAAAAGTTGTCACATTCTTGTAGGGCATTCAAAAAGCAATATTTTTCTTTTCTTGACTTTCTTTCATATCATGCATTGTTTGGATTAAAATGTTCATTTTCGTGTTTTTTTTTTTTTTTTGAATTCTGTAATGCTAGAACTCTGGTAAATTTTGGTTTTATTGAAAAAAGTCATTGTCATGGGAATGTAATAATAAAATATTAAAATATTTCCTGTTGATTTTGAAACCAGAAAAAACCCACAAAAAAACGAACTTTTAACAAAATACATGAATTAGGGGGCTTCATAAACCACGTAGCAACCGAGGCGGGAGGTGTAATCTCTATAATTTTGGGATAATTAGAAAATTACATAAACCCTTTAGAAAAGAGGAAATACCATGGGCCAGGAGACCTTGTTCCGTGGCCAAAAAGTCTAATTTTGAAACTTTCCACACAGGTATCTTTTCCGTACATGATTTTTTAATTAATGCAATCCTATTTCCTTGACAGAAACGCAAAATTAATTTTTTTTTAAATTCTTGATGTGTTTTTCGTTCAAATATTTAATAAAGTTATATATCTGTTATTAACTTTTGAATGGTATCTTTTACTTCACACACTTAGACACACCGATGTTAAAACAAGTGTTAACTGAATAAATTTTTTTTTAAGTGCTGCAACATTAATATTATCAATTAGTTAGTACATTGAAAAATTAATTTCATTCTAGAGTACCGCTGATTTACGCTACTTATCAACTATTTAAAAATATCAATGTGTTTATTATGATGTATACTTCACGATAGGCTTGCCTACTTTTGTCCATTTTAATGAATAACATAACAATCTCAAGAGACGGAGTCAGGGTCCGAGCGCAGTTTGCCAGGAGGCCCGGTTGCGTGGCTAAACGTAGGAAATCACGTCAAAATGTACAACAGTGATTTCCAAGGACATCTGTACAGGGTGTCCTAACATCTATAAACACCCTTATACTATATGATAGAGCACCACAAAATAAAGAAAAAAGTCCTATAGCAAGAAGTTGTGCGAAACTTAGTTTGGCCACAAAAAATCTTCAAAGTTGGGCCTAATCAATAAATTAGAAGCGAGCTTTAGCTTTGATCGATAGAGTATCAGCTAAAATGCGTGATTATTCTCTACAGAAGTTATATTCTCAAGCACACTTAGCGGCAAATCGAATTTTCATCATTAAATTCTATAAAACTGACTTTAACCAGACAGTATCGATGGAGAAATTCTGCAAAAATTTATATCCAGTACCTGCAAAGTACAAATACTTTATTTATCTTTTTTAATGTTGCAAAGTATTTTATATTGGATTGACTATAAAATAAACCTTAATGTTTACAACATCTTTATTTGAAAATTGACCCTAGCAAAAAAATGTGGACAATTTGACTAATAACATAAAAAAATTCATGTTTCCTTTTTTAATCTTAAATAATAATGATATTATGTTCAAAAAGGAATGCAGATATTCTTTCTATACGATTTCGTTTATTTCCAGAACACTAAATTAGTATTAACATTTCAAATACGACCAAGATCAAAATAATAATGCAGTTTAGGCCTTTTGGTGCTTTTCGAAATACTCCAGAGATCCATTTATTAGACTTTCGCCTGTTATTATTCTATTTGCTAGACAAGATAAATGAAACAATAGCTATGTATGTTTAAAATAAAATAAGAATTGCCGGAGTTATGTTATTTAATGCACAATTCATGTAGAGCTAAAATCACCCACTTCAGTTGGTATCCTATAGGCGAAACATGTAGAAATTCCATTTAAAAAAAGAAACTATTTCTTAGCAGTTTCAAACTTTTTAATTGATTATTGCAAATATAATAGCATATTTGAAACAGTCAATTTCGAACGGTTTTTATGTTTTTCCAAGTAAACAAATAAACGAATTTAACGTAGGGCCCATCTCTTCTGCTACATATTCTTTGAGAACCCACTTATTTCTGACTTATTTGTGTCTTATATTTCTCAGGAATTTTATGAAGACCATATTCACTATACTACTACCCTTTTCTTGATGCGTCCAGGTCTCATTACCATAAAGCACAGGGAGTGCATAAGTCCAGGCATGGTAAATTTTCACCGTATCAAGTAGGTAAAGTGCGTTTTTTTTGCTACATCGGTTAATTGAGGAGTCCTAAAAAACATCCAAATTTTCTAGAAATAACTACAGCGCGTCTCGGAAATATTTTTGAAAACGTTTCAAAAATCGTGTTTGCGTAGACTGACCCGTCCCATTGCATTTCAGAGTAAAATGTCGAGCCGCAGAACTAAACTAGAGAAAATTCTGAGGCAGATAGGAAAAACGAACCTCCTATCCCTAATAAATACTCAGTTATGTCTCTTCAAATCTATCTGATTTTTTTTTTAGAATAAAGAAGCTAATAATCAAATTCTGAATTTTTTATCTGTAATTTGGAAACTGTCCATTTTACGAACATATCGTGTGAGCATTAATTGAAGTAGACGCAATTCCGAATAATTCTAGAGAAAAATTCAATGCCCCAGTTCCAATATGTTATAAGTTATGTCCTCCCAAAGTTGACCAATTGTTACCTATTTTTCATGGGCATATTTTTATTCCATCTAAACTAATCTAAACTCGTTTCATGAATAGCCTACGAAAAACGGTTGCTGGATACATTATAGGAAACCAGATACTGGGTAAGATTTAAAAATATAAAAATTCCTTCATAAACTATTGTTTAAATAATACTGTACCCACTATAAATTTTCAACCTCTGGTAGAAGTGGTTTACTTCTACACACCAAGATCTGACCTGCGTCTTCACCTCATACGTAAGGTTAGAAATGCCAATCCATGTGTTTCATATGAATCACTTGAAAATCTATGTTACTATTTCAAAGAAACTTCAGATTGCTTTGAATATCTTCGAGGAGTATACAGCAGAGATTGGTGTGGACTTTAGATTCAAATGTATGTGACTTTAACATATTTTTGAACTCTAAAAAATCCCTAACCTTTGCATAAAATATTTCTAATTAAAGAAGGAAACATATGTATTACTAAAAATATATTTTTGCTCCAAAAACACTATTATTTATTAAATAAAATTATTTTTTAGAGTGCCCATCAAGCTAAGTAAGTAACAGAAGGATGCATATTTTTTCATGTAGAGTGAATTGATATTACTTTTAAAAGGTTTGAAATTAATATAAATTAATCATAAAGTACCCAAAACTTGCTTTAGGTATTCTGATTTAATTAATGTTGTCACTTTGTTCTTCATTTCATTGCGATTTCCGAAAATTTGTTTATTGAACAAACTTTTTCTAGTATAAGAGGCTCGCGATCAATATGACATTTAAGCATGGAAACAGACCCAAACATCGATTTTGTTCCAGAATATCTTTAAAGCAGTTCGAAAGTTGGTGGATCCGAGGCCCCATAGTGGTCGTTTTGAGTACGGTGAATACGTTGAAGACGGTCGTGGGCCACGCTGTCCCATATTTGCTTCAAGCGTTAATTTGTTTTAAGTTCGAATTTTTATTAAAAGTATACATTACTGTCAGTCTGATTAAAAATATAAATTATTCAATTATTTAAAAAATAAACGTTATAGATCTGAGAGTTGCATTTCGAGCTCTCTTCGCCCATTCGTGTGACGAACTCCGGAAAAGATCGGTGGGCGATTTTCTCAATAAGTACGAAATAGGTACTAACTAACTAGTAATTACTGTAGGTTTAGTGTTTAATAATTACATTACTATAAATTGTTGTAGATTTCATTTAGGTGAAGCTTGGTGGTGAAAAATTCAAGAGATCGGATTAGGTGATAAATACAAAGACAAAAAACAGAAATAGATTCTTTCTTGAAAAACTATTTTGGTTTTGCTTCTTCACGATGGCAAATGACATTCAAGATGGACAGTTTATACAGTGCAAACTAGCTCAGTAGCGAGAAGAAGCTGAAAATGAGACTTTGGATTTGCTACCGCCCAAATCGAAAGCTAAATACAAAGCGGCATGCGAGGCATTTACCAAATGGCGATCTACTAACAAAACGACATCGTGGTCAGAGAATACACTATTGGCCTATTTAAAAATATTGAACGCGTCAATGAAACCATCGATTTTGCAGTCCATATTCTCTATGATAAAAAAAATCTCTTTCTGAGAGAAGCAAAAAAATTTGTATTCACGCTACCGTAATTGCACAAATAAAAAAGCAGACAATTGGTTTCGAGCCCATAAAATCAGCCGTATTCAGCGAAGCCGAAGTTACCCGCTTTTTATCGGAAGCTCCAGACATTGCTTATCTTGCTGTAAAGTTAATAATTTGAAACCTTTTTGTGGAAATTTTAATTTGACATATCATTGGCACAAACCAGGCAAGCTACAAAGACGAGATCATATTTAACCATTTTTTATTTGAATTTAAAATCTTTTTGGGTTGAAAATTCAACTACTTGGTTGAAAATTAACCTTTTGGTTTAAATTTTAATTTGACATATCATTGGCACAAACAGGGCACATTCAACTATTCTTCATTTAAAATAAAAATCTTCTTCGCTTGAAAATTCAACTATTTGATTGAAAATTAAATTTTTTGTTGAAATATTGATTTCACGTATCATCGACAAAAACAAGGTGAGAGACAGAGAGAGAGAGACAAACACAAACAGAAAAAAGCCACACAAACAGAGAGAAAATAATTATGACTAAAAAGAAGATGACTATTTTCGCTAATGAAGGAGGTAACACGATAGATCTGAAAGACATGGGGGTTGATAGACAAAATTGCTCAAGCGTACGCCCAAAATTGAGTGAAAAATAAAACAAAAATTATTCATCTTTTGAGTTGCTCTTTAAATGTCCCCGAAATGAAAAAATGTGAAACTGTAACTTCTGTAAGCCATGGAGTAATTGAATTTGAAAACGAAATTTACATCCTGCGACGAGGGAATTATTCGATCGGCGTGGTACGTTGTAAATAAGCAGAATTCTGTAAAAATACATATTTTTCTTCGCAACCTGCATCCGCCATTAAAAAAAACATGCATGACGTAATTTTCCCGTCGTTGACCGTAAAATTATGACGTACAAAAAAAACTAAATGCGCACCAAATGGCAAAAGGTCGTTCGGGCGTCTCCGGAACTCATCGTTTGGCACGACTTGCACTCGATGGATCCAAATGGTTCAAATTTACGTCCTGCAAATAATTTTGCGGCGGTCATCCGTGCGGACTTACTCCCTCGCGATAGAAAAAGACACGTCGTCAAAGTTTACATAGACTTTCGTATACATAACAACCCAAGTAAGTTTATCACCTTACGTAAATTTACTATGTCTCACGCCGTTCGAATAATTTCCATCTTCGGACGTAGTAATTTCACAGTCGACTGCAACTAGAACAACCTTCATTTAATTTTCACATTGTCACCTGAAATGAAATCACATTAAATTGCAAATAAGTACTGTAGTATCGTAAATTAATAAGGTAATATATTGTAATTATAAAATAAACAGCACGTATAGTTACTAGCTGATTGGAAATATCACTAAAACTTTCTTTACAGTGTAGTGAAAAAAGTTAAGCAATTTTAAAATTGTAAATTTTATTTTATTGTAAATTGTAAATTTACAATGATCAAAATAAGTAAAAAATGTGACTTGTCAAAAAACAAAAGCATGTAATTTTTTATAAATAGTTTATATGAGTATTTCCACAACCAAAGGTAAATAAAATTAACAATTATCTGGAGTGTAAGGCAGCGTATTTTATTCTGATAATAGCCTAAAACTTTATTATAGTTTGTGACGGGTGGTGAAAAGATTTTATGATGTTTATGTGGAAGGTGTGAGTAGAGTTTGAGGATGGAAGCCTAGGAGGTGAGTAGGGTTGTAAGGAGTGAATTCGGGAGTTAAAAAATAACTTTCGGAGCAGTTGTGCAGTGGGATCTGGTTAAATAGGGAAGATGAATTTAGGTTGGCAAGGGATTGGGGGAGTTTGTGGTCAGGAGTTTAGGGGGGGAAAAAGGTGTCTTCAGGGGCTGTAAAATGGGGAATGAAGCAAATAAAGAGAAAATTTATGGCGGTAAGCTGCATCACTCTTGAAAGACATCTTTTGGTTGCAGAAGATACTTTTTACTTGGAGAGGTCCCAGTTACCGACGGAAGAGCTGGAGGTGGTTGGCGAGAGTACTGTTAGTTCTGGTAGTGAATTCGATGGGGAGGAAGTTTCCCACGTGCCCGGTGTCGAGTGGCGCGTCGCGAAGAGGGAAAAAGCGGAACGAAGAAAGCGAGAAGGCGAGGGAGAGAGCGTCTAGCGGAAGTGAGGGAGAGAATCTCTTCAAGAGAAAGAGAGACAGCCAAGAGAGTCCGGAGAAAAGCTCGGTAGAGAGTTCGTTTACAAAAAAGCGTAAGGATACGTAGGTCACACCCGCTCCCCCTCAATAAGTCGTCGAATTATGTGTAGGGATTTTTGCAATTTCGGAATTTTTTAATCCTACTGGCTGCTGCGGGAACGACTGCAGGATTTGACGTTACTTAAAAAATGCTGATGCTAATAAGGCATCATCTGCAAAAGTTATGCTTTATTTCAGATTTTAATTTTAAATAGAGTATAAGTGTTTAGAATTTAGAAAACTACTTACTGAAACTGTTGATTAACAATTGAAAAAAAGCCTAAACCAATATTATTTATTGATTTCAAAGATCAACAATCAATATAGGGCACTTTTATAATTATACAAATTTTGTTAGAACCAAGTAAAACATTAATTGATTTGAACGTAATTATCTTCCCTTAAACTGGTACCAATGTGGATTGCTATCCATCACCAGAATTTTAATCTTGTTTGACCGTTCCAAAAATGTATAGATAGATGCTTTGAAAATTATTCAGGCTTTTATGGTAATCGACTTAAAGAGTTTGTTAATAATTATATTTTTATTAAACATTTCGAAGTCAGCCATAGACTCGGTGGTGGCAGGAGAGCATGAATATACGAAAAGTGGCACGCGATATTATAATTATCGTTGTCTCGCTCTCGCGCTTCCTCTCGCTTCCACGAGCAGTAACGCTTATGATTGTATATGTAGGTAGTGACTAAGGGGGCAGAGGGACAATCGCAGCCACGGTATATCAACAAAATCATGAGAAGGTGTTAGGTAAATTGCACACATTGCTAATCCGACAGGGACGAGCAATGAAATTAAACTCCTTTTAAGCGTACCATTCCCTAATCGAGCTCATTTCAACACTTTTTAGGGATTTCATTCCCATATTATACGATTGATCACGACACTACTCTCTCCATTAAATCTGATTCAGCAGGCGGATGTTGATATCTTGTTGATACTGATCATGCATGGAGCATCAGAACAGTGAAGGTATTATTTAGATTTTACGTCAGCTGTAATGTTTGTTTTCTGATTGTGACCCTTCGTGATGAGACAACTTCCTTGTTGACTGAAGCCTCAATGGTATCAATTGAGGTGAAATCTGATTGATACTTAAATTTTCCTTCAGGCAAAGGGACAGGTTTGCAATCTAAGTTTCTCAGCTTTTTGTAATTTGATAGACAGTTAAGATAGGTTTAAGTGAATTTGAGGTTCATAAATTAAGACAAAGAGTAGATCCAACCTTTTAATTATGTAAAAGCTATCCAATAGCGCTAGGTTTCGTGAAAGATGGACGTGTTCGACACGTGTCATTAACATGCAGGTTCGCTCCGGTTCTTCCACTGCAATGTATGCAAATTCTAACTTTATATATGCGCAACAAAACCCGTTCCCCAGAATGATGGGAAGTGGGTGCATCTCGTACATAGTATATACTGCGCGCTCTGATAGTGGAATATCTAATAGAACTAGTAGTGTTCCTCGTTTACAAATTATGGTTACCGTAGCAGTGTAGGCTCATTTTTCTATATCCAACTGTGATCCAGGCATTAGAAAAGTTATCTTAAGTAGATGGTTCGGAATGTTTCGAAATATGGGTTGAATTTGTTCTGCAGTTAGATGTAAAGGATGAAGTTGTCCCCTCCTTGCGGCGTGTATGAAATTCATAATTCGATTTGCAGAACGAATGTACTCATATATCCCAGCTTCCAAGCCACGCAATAATCTGGTTAATGTAGGTGTGAGACTGATTTCGTTGATCTCTTGCCGTTCTTCACTAACCTTGTGAATGATTCAAAATAGTTGATTACGAAACTGTTCCTGTTGGTTTTCGTGTTCTCTAGCAACCTCGTGTATATTTTCTAGTTGTAATCGGTTGATATGTGTTTGCTTACTTCTCAGCGGGCATAGGATAGCTTGCGCAATAGGGTGGTCCAAAAATGCATTGCAAAAATTTTCTTGATGCTAGATGCAAATATAGGTTTGACGCCCCTACCCCACCCCCACGGTGCCCTGAAAATTACCCTTAAATCAAAAAATTTATATTCTTAAGGAAATTGACTCTTTCAAGCAGTTTGTTCTCTTTTTTTCCGGAAATCATTACTATAGGTCTATTAGAATGTTTACTAGTCTTTTTCAGTTGATTTATATTTATTTAAATCAATTATATTTGTTGAAATAATCTGTTTTTCTCGAAAATTTGTCTAAAATCTGTTTTCTGAGATCGGAATGGCAGTTTATTATCTCAAAAAGACTTCATTTATTTCAAAATTTCTTCCTATTGTTTAAACGCCTAAAATCCAGTTTTTTTATCGGAGTGGCCAACTTTTATTTTAAAGTGACATTATTCATATTTTCAAATAATTTCCATTGTTTAAATAATAACATTATTATTTATTTTCAACATTCCATTAATAATTCAAGCAAATTGAATTGTTTTAAATATTTTTTCGGTAACTACAGGAGTTGAATATTCTCTTCATATAGTAAATGTTATAATTAGTGATTTCCAAAGTCAAAAAATTTTATAACTTACATTTTTGTCTTCAATTCTCAATCTACATTTCCTACCACTGTGCGTGGCGAGATAGTGTTGATTTTCTGATGTCTGGAAACTTTCTCCTGTACTCTAACAACATGCAATTAGAATTGTTTTTCATCCTCATCTCTCGTTATCAAATCGTTGAAGTCAGACAACAATTTGACACCTCTCTCTGCAACAACGTTGACCACTTTGAGCTGAGAAACAATTTTCTTCTCTTTTTCAAAGGCTGCATTCCCCACCCAGTGTGAAGCGTCTCCTTCAAGGTAGGATATTTCTATCTGGAAAGCTGAAAAGAATTTAATTGAATCTCTGGAGATGAAGTATTCAATTTCTTTATCCAGCAGTTCCTTGCATTTTTGTGCTTGGATACGTTTGTAATCCATAATTGGTTCCTTAGATTCTTGGGATAATGCCTGAACCATCAAATTTTTTCTCACTGCTGGAATTTCATCGTCTTAGAAAGCTAACGCAGCATTTTCCGGTACAAGGTACCAAAGATGTAAGCTTAACTTTTCGAAGATAGCAGTGGAAATTTCTCGATCCTACTTCGCAAAGAGATAAATTGATTTTAACATCTGAAGGTCTTTCTGCGGTGCCTTGGCAACAAGAGGTGCATTGAACCATATTTTAATGTAAAATTTTACTAGAAATATACAAATTTCGCGGCAAGACTTCAGATCACTGCTAGACAGAGGATACACGTTTCGGAAGAGGAATATGTTGAGGATGTAAAGGGCTTTTCCAACGACAAGTTCTAGAAATTCTCGGTAATCTTCTCGACAGTGTTGATCATTGAGCTTTCCTCTCGCAAAAAAAAAGAACTTCATCTACTTCACTTCGAACAGCTTTCACCACCAAGCGATCCGACTCTCCAGACTGGAATTTCGTGTGATTAATGGTACTCCAGGAATCTTGAAATTTCTTGAAGAAAGGAACATCTGGACCCGTTGTCTGCCCAAATATTGTTTTGAAATCTGCTTTCAAGTATCTTTCAGCCATATGATGACGACAAGAAAACAGTATTTTATCATCCCCCATGGCAACACCTCTAGCAACTTACATGCACCATCGTTCTTTCCAGTATTTGAAGCTGTCGTATCACAGCATAAAGCTTTCACCTAATTAAGGAAGTCCCATTGTAAAAGAGTTTCATGAAAGGCCTCGGTTTCATCTTTCCCCGTCCCTGATTCAGCTTCGGGGCTCCAAGAAACATTTCCTCATCTTCTGTGGTGATTAGAATAGACAGTCGATTCACTTTTTCCTTGCCAGTGCGTGTAAGCAGCAATTTCCCATCCCAATGTAAGACGGCTGCTTTATGCTTGAACTTCTTACTTTTCTCTCGAATTTTTTCCATTTGCAACAAATCTTCCATTTCAAACGGTTATCTTCGGAGGTATTTGGGTACCAGATGCCAATTCCACACGAGTGTCTGAAATGAAAAATTTCAATGAAATTCTGATATTAATAATTTTTTTTACTTCATAACATTCAAAGTAATGTAAAGTATGAACTTCTTGAAAGCATAGGAAATTAACATTACGTAGAAATACTTCGTATTTACGTAATTTCAACGCTTTCTAAAACGTTTCGGAAAATACATGGAATAAATTATTATATGAATGAATAAATATATGAATCATTTTCTTGAAAAACATTTTTAAAAATGTGGAAAAGTGTTAGAAACAATCATCCTGAAAAATTTTCCCTTTGCTTCATTTGTGAAACTTAATTGTGAAAAGATGCGAAACTTACCCAACAGTTCCACTTCCTCCCGAGCACGTTTTTTCCGAATTTCAAGAATTTTCAGTTGTCTCTACTTTTCATCAATGTATGTTCCCACGGATGCAAAACATCCTTCTCGGTTCTCCTTCCTTTGATCAGTTAGAAATAATTTAGCTTTGGCTGAAACTTCTGAGTCCTCTAACACCGATTGCGGTGCGATGTCGAAGAACATTTTCAGCTTTTGTAAAAAATCATTCTCCTTCTTTAGTTGTACCTCTACTCTCGATTTGGAATTTTTTTATCTTCCTGTATTCTTCATACAACTTTTCTACTTTTTCCACGCAGCGTTGGTGATCTCTTATCGGTGGATTTGACTTTGTCCAAAAAACTTTCACTTCATCCATGATAAGATGAGCAATCGGTGTTAAACTTAACTTCACGTATCTCATACTATATATTAAAACTCTCAAAATTTGTAAATTGCTCGGCAGCTTACTTTTAATAGTTTGCTGCTCTTCAAAAACAACTAAAAACACTTTCTTCCGTAATTCTGCAATGTTAAATGTAAACGGTGCTAACAGTGTCACAGCCGAGAAACTAATGGCTACTACTAACCGTACAAAGGGATAGGAGAACGAAGGAAGAAGCAGCTATATTCAACATGAAGGGTCCTTTCGAAAAAGTGGGGAACAAGAATGCTATTATACAAAGTGCCGAAGATATCTGCTGAATATAAATTCCCAGTAGGGGTATACCGAAGAATGTTGGAGAAGTCTCTCAATAAAAATATTTGAGATCAGGTACTATAGTATTGTTAGTAGAAGTCGCCAGTAACCATTAGTACATTAGTAGTCAATGCGACTTTCAGCACTCAATTAAAAAACTGATCATCATGACTCTGTTACCAAAAAAGATTAATTTTCCAATATGATATGATCAAATATTGAAAATAAATAATAATTGTATTATTTAAACAATGGAAATTATTTGAAAATATGAATGTCACTTAAAAATAACAGCTGGCCAGTGCGCTCTTAAAAAACAGAATTTTAAGCCAATTAAACAAAAAAAACTGTCTAAACAAATTGAATTTGTTTAAAGAATTGAGGATTTATTTGATAATGTAGACAAGATACCTTCAAATTAAAATCTGTAGGTTTATCACAAGAAAAGCTGACTCTTCTGCCATAATTTGAAAAGTGGAAAATTGATAATAATTAATTGTTTAAACAATAGGAAGAAATTGGGAAATAAATCAAGTATTTTTGAGATAATGAACTGCCATTCCGATCTCAAAAAACAGGTTTTAGACGAATTTTCGAGAAAAAAAACCAGATTATTTAAACAAATAGAATTTATTTAAATAAATGAAAATTAACTGAAGAATATTTGTAAACTTTCCAATGGACCTATAGTAATAATTTCCGAAAGAAAAGGAGAACAAACTACTTAAAAGAGTCAATTTCCTGAAGACTACATTTTTTGATTTAAGCGTAGTTTCCAGGGCACCGTATGGGTGGGTCAGAGGCGTCAAACCCATATGTATAATAGGTCAAATTCTTCGTTGGAAAGTTCTCTACAAGTCTTATAACTTTAATGTCAACTTTTCCCTAACCCTGAACAATTATTTGAAAAATACTGAAAAAGTCTTTTTCCCATGCATTTTCCATGCAAATTTGAAGTCCCAAAAGGCACCATTAAAAATCAAAAATTAAAAAAAAAATAAGGGTTTACTTTTTTTGGATTTCGAAATAATCTAGCGGCATCGTTTGCATTGATTTAAAAGTCGCCATTTTGGTCCACCCTATTGCGCATAATCAAGATCATTGATTTTTAAATCCATTTCTTGTCCATCGTTGTACGTTAGCAATCCCGCTACGGGTCCAACGATCTCTACTCAGAATCCAAGCACGCGGGTTGTTCTTCGTTTTCTCATGCCTTAAGGTAAATGGTCTGGTAAATTTTTACAGGTGTGATACGACAGTTCGTTAGTTTCTTGTTCGATGTCTTTTCGAAGTCTTTCTTCAGCATCCAATTTGGGTTGTATGCGATAGTTCGCGATGATTTTGCTTAAGTGAAGTTCGTGCATCGTTCTGAAGTATTTTGGCAAAATATATAGCTTTGTTTGCCATTCTGCAATTGAATTATAAAATTTATTTACTTGCAGCAAGATATTAACCCTCCAATGAATAACTAACCGACGCAGTAGTCCTGAATTTTTGTAGAATATTCTAGTGTTTGTCTGCAACCGAAGATTCTTGCAGGAGTCCTCTGCAGTGGCGTGGATGGTCGAAAGGACGCAGAAGGACAACAGAGTCAGAAAATTGAGTGAAAAATACATTTCTATCTTTAATTCCGTGAAATTATCGAAGGCAGTTAACGGATCTAAACAATGAACAATTCATTCATCAATCACAGTGCAAAATGCGTAATCGGCGGATAATTACCATTTTTCTAATTGTAAATAACCAAAGGCTTGTCCGCGTGTCCATGGAATCTCACACAGGCACATGAAGGAGCCAAGTGCTATCTAATAATGGCTAGGGCGAATACGAAAGAATGAAGTGCTGGTGCGATCTCGCCGATTTCGCACAACATGAATTGAATTTTTGGAATCTTCGGATATTTGGCACGATAAATTTAAGGATTTTCAAAGTTTAATATGAACTTATGCATCGTCTTGAAACAAGGAAACTTTTAAGGAGTTTACCAAGGTTTATCAAATAAAAATATGATTTCATTGACTGATAAACTAGAAATACCTTTAAGGAATTGATTTCTTATGAGTATTGTAAATGATCTGATGCATGGTAATTTGCTTAGTGCCACTTTCAAGAAAAAATGTCTCTACTGTGATAATTGCGCTTAATAATATCCTTACAAGGTAATGAGGATTTTAATGACTCAACATTCTTCACTATCATGCAGATTGACACCCGTAGGCTCGGTGACCGTAACCAGCACAACAATTCAATCTCGTAGTATGTGACTAAAAGTTTATCGGCATGTTTTGAGAATCTCGTAACATCGTCAACCTTAAGGATCACATTATGATTTTCCGTGAAGTCCACTATGGTATAAGTCCCAACAGTCCGCTTGTTAAGTTTCTTTTGCGGAAATCTTTGGAAACAATTACTCTATCACCAATTCGCCGTGAGCCACCGGTTGGAGGGGATAGACGAAACAATGCCAGCGCGCTGGGTGGCGAGTAATGCGTTTAGCGGGCGTGTGTTTTGATTGCATTTTATATGCATTTCCGTAGACAGTATGTGGAATGATACATGTTGTGTTTTGAATTGTACAAATAATATTAAAACGAAGGATTGCTAATTTTATAAATTTTCTAAAGCATCACATAAAATACTACAAAGAAATAAATGGATTGCCATTTTTTCGGGTAAATTGGCTACTAAGTTTTAAATTGTAATTTTTACATGAAAATTTTATTATTTCACTTCAAAATTAAAGATTTTCAAAGTCAAAACAATTGAAATAGTAATTAGTGAGAATTGCATTTTAAAAAACTATGCTTAAAAATCAAAAATTTTTGCTAGAAGATTTATAATTTAAGATGGTGACAATTGTACTTAAAACAAGCTTAAATGTAACTTATTTTTATTATTATGTGTTTCTTTGAAATACATTTGTTTTGAATGACTTAACCTACTAGCTATGTGACAGGTAGAATTTTTCAAGTTTGTAATCGTGTACTGACAAGTTTTATATTAGAAGTTTTAATCGCTGGTGTTCCCAACTTTCCACAAACTATTACTAAACTTAAAAGATTAATGTTTAAACAAATTCTTACGCGCGGCTCACAGCGAATAGCGGCATTCAAAGGCTGTGCTGTTTTATCATAACGCAACTTTGAAAGTTATTTAGTCTGAATGGCATTCTTTGCGGCAATCTTTTGAATTTCATTTAGTCGAATGATCAAATCCCGAAGATAAGAACTGCATGTTTTTAATTTATCTACAGATCAAAATGGACAAGGTATTCGTGCTAGTTGTCCGTAAACTAATTCAAACGATGTAAAATTAGTTGATTCATAAATGGATGTTTATAATGTAATTTAAGCTACTATAACTTTGAAAACAAGAAAGCCTTATGCATAGCGTTTTATGTAATCGGTGAGTATTATGTGACTATGCTCAAGTGAACCCTTAGTCTGGGCCAATATCCCGAGGTGATTAATTGCTTAACCTCGAATATCTTTTCCAGTTTCCGGCTAACTTTGCTTATGAGCAACAGTTGTAGTTTTTAAGTATTGTATGGGCACTGCAATGCTTTATTTTGAAAAGTTATCTTGCATCATGAGTATATGCCTATTACCACTGGGAGTGCTCGACAAGTTGCACACAGTGTCTAGGGAAACTTTATCTAATACTCTCAATGGAGTTAGTTTTCTAGGCAGCTTTTACAGTTGCTGATAATCGTGTACATCATTCCGTAAATATGGCCAGGTGTACCTTTCGCGTATTCGTCGGTATGTTTTTTACTTCTTTATTTCCCCCAAGTATAATATTATGATTTTCGGATATGATTTGAAGACTACTCTGTACTGGAGGAACCTCTAATTTTTCGTGACATTGTTATAATAGGTGGACCACCTCGGAATATGCCTCATAACAACTCCGCCATCCTATTTTGTGGAAATGCGCCCATTCTGTCGCTCGAGTTAGCAATCCGACACGGTCCGCTTGGTCGCGTTCTATTGTTTTTTAAGATTCAATAATTCCCATTGGACTTCTTCCCACTCATCATCAACAAAATGATTTTTTTGACAACTATTGAATATAGACTGTATTTCCCTGAAAAGGTGACTAAAATTTGTCCCCTTTTTAGTTGTTTTCTCCATAAGTTTTGAGGATTTACATATTCTGTTGCCATTAGTAATTTGAAAATTGTGTTAACGGGTTCGCAGTCTTTGAAATAAAATGTGCATAATTATCACGGTGGTAAGTTAATGGTTCAGTCCATTTGTGAAGGATAGATGGGGGAATGATGGGGGATGATGGAAAAGACTCCAGCGTCAGCTTAAGAGGAACTGCATTTTTCATTGATTCATTGTCTCCGTTGGCTGATAAAGTATACTTCTGAGTTTTTAATGGAGCTGGGGTCGATCGTGCAAAAGGTGTGTGTATTATTGTTGGTGTTTGAAACAAGGAGCTTCGCGAGGGCTGCTGACCGAATATGGGCGAATCCATAAATTCTCGCGTTTCTTTTAAATGTGCGGTATTCTTTAGGCGTTCTACTTCCATCGGAAGATGTTCAGTTTGTTGTTCTGCTTCTAAAATGGACTCCTTGTTATTTTTTTTATTCAAATATTGTTGGAATAACTCTACAAATTCATTTGTTCCAACGCAAGGATCCATATTCTTTAGATTGGACGGGCTTTTGGATTACATTTATCAGATTATGTGCATCTACCCTCTACTGAGTGACCATAAACGATCGGCACGCTATTTTCTTTATTATGGATATTACTGTACTCACTATTGGTGCATTTCGGTGCAGCTTCGTTTCCTTCAATTCCCTGATGTCCAGGAACATAATTCCATGTTACTTCCATGGAAGTTAAAGCTTTCCGTAGTTCTTCAAATTCCGTTTAATTGACTACTGCCTACCCATCGGCAGTCTTCTACCCGTTTGTTTCCCAAGTAGGTATCCATTTAGCATAAATATCAATGAGGAATTTGGAATCTGTAAATATCGTTAATTTAGTTATGCCATTTCCAACGACTTTCTTAACTACAGGTGTTTCAACCTGTATTTCGGCAGAGTTATTAGTTTTCCGCCGTTGAGCATGTTTAGAGATATTCCAGGGATGATTAGAGCCAAACTATACCCCTATGCCTCCTTCTGGTTTTCCTTTATGATTGTTTTCTGATTAAGCATCCTCGGACGACGACTTTTCTCGAGGGTAACAGATATTTTAAGCCCATCTGTTGTATCTGTTGTATTCAATTATGAATTTAATTCAATACAGGTTAGAATATTATTTATTTTTAGTATAGGGTTAATTACTTTTACCAAAAGGATATATTTGGCTTTAGTGTTTGAGTGTAATCCCCAACAAAGATTATCTGTTTTCGCCATTCAATGAAAATATAATAACGTTAAAGTCACATACCTTAGAACACACTTATAATCGTTGAAAATATATATAAGTACAATAACGTTTGACATATTCGTCAAGCCTTTGGTCAATCAAATCAAGAGAGGAGCTAGATCTTTAAACTATTAATGGTATGAATGGCCTATTAAGGCTCGTTTTAACGCGTCACTACCGGTCTTTATCTCTCTCACAGTGTTTTATTTACAATCATTCATCAAATCATTGATCAATGACTACTAATTTTGCAAATAACAAAAGAAATAATATAAATGAATAATGAATATCTATTCAATTCAATAGTCTATTATTAATCCAAAAGGAAAATATAATCTTGATTAAAATAAGGATATGAAGTAGATGACTGCTTGAACGATGCTCTAGTGTGAATTGTTCAACGATTTGTTGTATAGTGAATTTACTTTCACCAGACCCCCGATATCATTTAAAAATATTGTACATCTAAAAGGGGAGGTGAATAACAAAAAAAAATCATTACAGGGATGTTTACACGCGCTACTGAATTTCTTTCTGGCGTTTCCGAGCTCTTCTACATCAGTCGAGGTAACGGATGCTTTTCGATGGGACTAACGACATACTTGCGGTTTTTTTTTTATAATAAGTTTATCAATTCACTTAGAATTGTTATAATGACTTCTCTTGGCTAGGATTGGTAATTTGAATACGTTCGCGTATAGCTTTTTTGCAACTCAAATTAGAAATTCAACCAAAACTGGACCATGATGTGCTACAAACTTCGCTAATATCAGAAATTAAAGGCTGAAACAAGTCCTTTCAAATGAGCCATATGCCAAATTAATCGCATGCGCCTTTAGAGCGGGGGGTGTGTTTTTGTCTAGGGGTGGAAGAAGAAAATAAAAACAGAAAGGATTTTAAGATACCCCCAGTTAGGTTTTAAAAATTTAAACCCTTAAAACCCCCGAGTATCAAGTTTCAAGAGAATAGGAACAAATTTGGAAAAACCTTTAAAAGCTCTGCACACTTTATTATGTCTGAGCTGCGCAGTTTTTAGCGCGTTATGGTTCAGTTCTACGATTTTTCAAAAATGGCTAAAAACGCCGTTTTGAAGGGTTTCAACCCCTATTTTCTCAAAAACTTAACGTGATGGAAAGTTTTTGAAGCCAGATTCGTGTTTATCACGAAATATCCATTCGGAAACAATAGATGCCATCTTAATTGCATACAAAAAAATTACAGTTGGCAAGGCAGTGTAATCAGTACCTCTAACGGAAACATTTAATTCGGACTCTTTCAGGTAATCGCCTTTACGCGTTGTCACTTGACTCTTAGAAGAGGTTTCAACTGCCTATGAGCGTATCTAGCCTCTTTCCAAATCGAATTGGAACTTTAACAAAAAGGAAACATTTTTCCTAATAACCAGTATTTTTAACAAAAATATTTAATTTGGGCTCGTTCAGGTAATCGCCTTTACGCATTGTTATCTGAGCCATATAAAAGGTTTCGACTGTTGGTGAGCGCATCTAGCCTTTTTACAGTAAAACTAAACTTTCAGCAAAGAAACTAGTCCACTAGAGTCCATAAAAAGTCTTCATAGTTAATTGTACAACAGCAGGAAAATGCCATTTTAAGAAAAAAAAAACGATTTAGCAAATCAAAAGTAGAATAAAAAATTTCAATCCCACCGCTGTTACCAAACTGTCTGTTACGAACCAATACGCCTCTAAATAGTTTAATTAATTTTTGGAAAACTAAAAATTCTGGTAATGTGGAACAATCGATTTTTACCTTTGTGCGGAACTTTGTTTTTTATCTCTGCTTTCCAGGGAAGTACGTTTGATATTACCCTAAATTTCTGATTGGTATAAGGGCCAATAAATAAATTTGTGACCTTGGATTTATGTGGTTCTAAGAAGCAACTCAAGTTTATCAATTTAAAACATGATTGATGAATTAAAATTAAATTACTTAAACCTACCGCCTGAGCTTCGAGCATGACGTGCCGACGGGCTAAACTGCAGAAATTTTGTTATTAATCTGACTCCTATAATTGTGAATTCAAATTGCAATAAACTTTAAGGCGCATGCGAGAGAAAGATAGAGAGAGCTCGTAATCAGAATGTACTTTTTACAAAAATGTTGCATATACATTTCTGACCTTTTCGTTAGATTAAGTCCTCTGCGATTTGGCTGTTATTTCTCAGGTTTCATCAGAAATAACAGTCACCACCGTCTTCAATCACACTTAATAGGCCGCGACCGCTGCCCCGCGGATTTTCGCGATATTGAAATACAGTTTATAACATTGGACCATAACGGCTATTCCGATGTGGACATATTAATCGGAATGATCCACGTACAAGTCACTCGACTTTCTAGTCATTTAAATATACTTATTCACTCCCGAATTGAACTGGGTGCACTAAGCTGGTTTTGCGCGATTTTGGCGTTTATCCCGTTAACGTCCCAAAACCCTCTTACTGTACCCGTTTTCGGCCCGGAACCTTCGGCGCAACCGTCACGACGCGCGCGAAAGGAAAGCGGACGGAGCGGACGGAGTTATGGATACTTGATTGCGATCAGCCTCGTCGAATTATGGGTAGGTATTTTTGCAATTAAAAATTTTTTTAAGCGTGCTGACTGCTGTGGTAACGACGGCAGGATTTGCCGTTAGTTCAAGAATGCTGATGCTGATAAGGCATCGACTAATCAATTTTTCAGTGAACATGCACAAATGTCAATTTGAGGTTAAACTTTCAATTACGCTTCTTAAATTTATTATTCACATAATCGACAGCAATAGTGAAACCCTTCTGCAAAAGTTATGCTTTATTTCAGATTTTAATTTTAAATAGAATATAAGTTTTTAGAATTTAGAAAACTACTTACTGGAATTGTTGATTAAGAATTGGAAACAAATACACCAATATTGCTTATTCATTTCGATGGATTTCGAAAGTCATCAAGCAATGCAGGGCAGTTTTATAACAACAGAAATTTTGTTACAGCCAAGTAAAATCTTAATTGATTTGTACGTAATTTTCTTCTCTTAGCATGGTAACATTTTGTATTGTTATCGATCATCGGAATCTTAATCTTGTTTTATCGTTCCCAAAGTTTATAGAATAGTTTCTAAAACGCTTAAAGAGTTTTTTTTTTAATTTTTTGAAATTGATCGGATACGTAATTGTGAAATGGTAGCCAATCAAAAAGTGTGTAAGGTCACTTTGAGCCAGAGTATCAGGCGTGACGTTGACGAATATCAACGTACATACAAGGCATTAAGCATGTCGCAATACAATTAAGAAGTAAAATTTGAAGGTAATCGGACTAAAAAGTGTGTTTTCTGAGATAGAAAAACGAATTTGACAGTACTTGAACGATCTTTGGTTGGTACTGTAGGTAGTGCAGCTGCTGGAACGGCAGGAAGTTCATCGGTGCTCTCAATTCCAAGCAACTCTTTATCAAGCTGCTCTTGTTCCAGTTCCTCTAGTTCCTTTTCTAATTCATCTTCGTCTATATCTTGACCAAATGCAACAGGATTAGAAATTGCATCTGAAATTTCGCGTGCAACATCTTGTTGCTCTGCTATGTCATCCATCATATCATGCACTTTGTCAACATCCCTACAAAAATAAATTTTAATTTATAGATATTTGTCCGCAATATAATTATTCGATTATGAAATATAAAAACAAAATAAATAATTTGATAACATAAATTTTTTTGCAAATTTTACATGTGTTGATGTGCAGCTTTTAGAGCATCTGCTGCACTCTTCATTGTTGTAAGTACAGCAGTATTTGTGTTAGCACTTTCCAGTGCTTCCCTCTGCATCTCGATAGTGGATAATGTTCCGTCAATTTGCTGTAGCTGTTTTTCATAACGCTTTTTCCTTTTTAGGGCTTGGATGGCAGCTAAAAATCATAAAAATCGATTACAAAACGAAGTGGGATGTTCCATAGCAGGTATTAGTTAAGCATTTTTCAGGTAATGCTGCCTCCCAACATCGCCATATAAAAACCAGTAAGGATTTCATACTCTCCCTACAGCCAATTTTAGAATCTGTTTTCTCTATAGGTTTTATTCAAACCGGTTGTAGTACACATGAAATTATTATATTTAAAAGTTAAATGCAATAAAGTACTCTTCAGAATGAGAAATTATTTCATTGTCGTACATAAATCAATATATTCTGTTTCACTTAAACAATATTGAAAACATTTTTTCTTTCAACCTTTTCCTTTTAACGGTTCTTCTAATCAGAAATAAAAGTAATCGCGCACAAAGGAGAATTCTAAAAAACTGCATTCATAAAGGTAATAGTATATTATGTATCCGGAGTAAAAAATGTTTCGTTACTGTGGTGCATACGATATTTTCAACAACACAGGTTAGAGATACGCAGATTTTCGAGTCTATGCGTAGTTTTTTTCCCCGATCGAAACATGACAAGGTATGTCCCGCTTTGAACCACCAAACACTCACGTTTTTCGTGTATTTGTTAATGAAAAGATTTTCCTTTTCTAATAGTCCAACACGCTCTTGAAAGAGTTCAACCTAAAGGTAATGGTACTCCTGATATACTTCCTGTGTCCGTTTCTGGGATGTGGGGCGATTATAGGCTTAAGCACAGTGACAAGGGAACTTACAATTTAATTTGTCCTTTTCTATCATATAGCGTTATCTTTCCTACGGTCTTGCCATACAAGAAATGGCACTGTATTTTAACTGAAGACTTGAAAGAAAAATTGCTAGACCCATTTTTTAGAAAAATTATTTTAAGTTTTGTTAATTTATACCTCGATTTAATCCCACTCAAGATGCTGTACAGTATGTTTTTGTTTACCAACCGCGATGGAAATGCGACTGCGGAGGTTCGACTTGAGACGAAGAAGTTATCGATTCCTCAGCTGATGACATCACAGTGGTCGCAGTGAGTACTTTTCCCACTGGGGTTCGTTCAGGTTTCTCACCAAGTGCACTCAACGAGTGAACCTGAAAAAGGGGCGTGGTTTACGAAAGTGAACTGTGATGTGTAGTGTTCTTTGAACGGTTGCGTGTGAAAGGATTTGGCGCGAATCATGCCGCGAATACAAAGATTGCCACGTTATGTTTATATTTAACAACATACAATGGAGAGCCAGCGGAAGAAAATAATTGTTGCTGCAGTTGCATCAAACCAGTTATTCTTGCAAACGATTATGTTTGCAACTATGTTGGAAAGTGATGATGCGGATAGTGATAATGAGGTGGAAAGTGCTGGCATTTTAATGGAATTTTCCATGAGAGTCCGATGCCCGAAAGAAGCGCCTATTAGAATAATTGGATTTTCTGAAAGAATTGTTCCACAATTTAACGCAAAACAATTTAAAGAACATTTTAGAATGAACCCGAATGCACCTAGTGGGGCACTGGGACGTCATAAAGACGTCCTTAGAATGTACCTCTATGTTATATGATTTGACGTCTTTAGGACATCCTTTGGATCTTTTCATGCCTTTAAAAGGTCCTCAGGACGTCCTTAAGACGTCCGCCGAAAAACGTATAGGACAAGTTTAGGACGTGTGTGCCCACTGGGCAGTTGATAACTTGGAAAACTTGGTAGGAGAGTAGTTATCACGTAATTGCAAAATTCCGGCTCGAAAACAACGGCTGTCGATAATATAGTTACAGGCAACGCCTGAATGGTATTATTTTTTTTGCAAATTAAGAGAGCGCACCAAAACCTAAAAAGTATTAATGTTCTTCACATAAACTTAGGGTAGGGTGGGGCGAGATGAGCATCGGGGATAAGATGAGTCACTTAATTTTCTCGTAGGTTATCATTTATTTTGCAAATATTTTTTGTATTAATATCAGAAAAAACATTATCAAACTCCATTTTTTTAATTTTTTCGCTTAATGTTGAATAAATGGGAAAAAACGAAAGTAAAAATCCTGAGACCTAGATTCTGCTATTTTTCATTTGTTAAGAAGATTCAAGAATCACGCAAAATCATATATTAAATGTTTTCTAGTGGTTATTTCGAGTGCTTATTTATTGGGCCTTAAGTTTTCCACAGATTTATATATAATTGTAAAACCGAAATAGGTGAAATTTTTATTTGACTAAAAATGCCATATGGGGCGGGATGAGCCAATGTTTTGGGGCGGAATGAGCCACCTCTTCCTGTGCATTAACCTAACCTCTTAGTGTAGCAGTCCGTAGGTTAGGATGCAATGTTTTATTTTATCAGATTTTGCATGATGCTAATTATGAAGTAAACGTATAAAAAACTAATCTTGTCGACAAAAATTCTCAGAAAATGTATGACAGCAGCACTGTTATAGGTATGATTAAATAATATGATATGCTGTCAACTAGAAGAGAGAGCACTGCTTTCCTGGTGTATTTCTTAAATAAATTTCGTTTAAAACTCGTAAAATGCTATAAAAATAAGAAAAACGTTGTTGCGGTTTAAAAATACGGCAAACGTTTAAAAAACGGTTTAATACCCCAACATATATGAAATTCAGTGTCATGCAGTAATTGTAGTACCAGGTGTATACATATGAAACCGGTATTTTTTCAAGAAAAAAACACATTTATTTCAAGAGAATGATAACAAATATTTTATTCAAAGTATGCG
>NC_046658.1:7071601-7072883 GCF_010883055.1 Belonocnema kinseyi
ATTCTGTTAAACTGATCGTCCTTATCATCGGCGCTCTTTGAGGTGCCAAGCTTTCACTTGCTAATGGCCTAAAAAGCATCCCTGCGTGTCAACAATATGCTAAAACACTTTCGGGAAAAATGCAGAAGGTGGTTGTCCTTGGGTCATTCCGTATTCTTAGGGTGCACGAGGCTTTTGCTGGATCGTCGTATTGATTCCTTTACAGACTGTAACAACCTATCTCACGGTTGTGAGACGTTGTTGTGGCTGAAATTTTACCGCGATTTCGCTGGAAGCGGGTGCAATTTTTCAGATTAGCACCCGCTCCCGGCGAGAGATATCATCAGTCTTTTCTCGTACTTCGGTAGGTGTTAGATATTTAAAGATATCTTCGTTTTCGTTTCCTTTCTTTTCCACATTTTCCTTTTTTTATACAGCAAATCAAGCAAACGTTTTCAGGTTGTACGTATAAACTTGAAGTATGCTGCGTACTATACCGTCTTCGCGTCGGTCACACCACTTCGGCCACGCTAACCACACTTCTCTCACTTACTTTTACCACCAGGGGTTCGTTCAGGTTTCTCACCAAATGCACTCGGGTGCACTCGGACTCATTCAGCGGCGCTGGGTGAGTGGCGTATCCACCTGGGTGAACCGTTTAGAAATCACGGTGGAATTAGCGGCAAATTGGAAAGTTAGCTCACATATAGAAGATAACACGTGAAAACTTCGTTATAAAGAAAACAATGAACAGTATAAAAAAAAGTTATGGAATTCGCACCCAGAAAACATATAGTCATTTTGGGAGAGTATCAAAATGCGATTGTAAACAAAGAAACAGGAAACATCTTAGTGTATGACACGGAACGTAGGGTAGGGTGGGGCGAGATGAGCATAGCTGTCTTTTTCACATCAGTATTTGAAATATGCTAATTCATTGCTTGAACGTAAAGCATTATATATACTCTTCTCCAAAATTGAACGGAAAATTTAAAGTATTTAACTTCAAAATGATGTAATCGTTGATCCTAACCTTTACCGTAATTAACACTACAAAGAGTAAATATAAAAACGAATCATATCCACATATCTTTTAATAATTATATTATAGAAATAAAGATAGCAATTTTTCGATTTGACCATGTACATTATCTCAGTAAAAGATAAATTCTACAATACGTAAACTCCCAAATACTAGACTGGTCTACCAGGTGTATACATATGAAACCGGTATTGCCATTTAGCGGCCAGTAGGCACACTTGTAGGCACTGTCGGAACTTACCATTTGTGCTAATTGGCGTA
>NC_046658.1:7072983-7074598 GCF_010883055.1 Belonocnema kinseyi
TAAATAGCTTCAAGGAGTTATGTGTTGCCCTCATAACACCTGATAAAGAATGCCCACCCATCACTACCGTGGAGGTGAAAAGAGTATTAAGAGGGATGAAGATCTATTCCGCACCGGGACCAGATTGTATCCAAACCTTCTGGTGGAAGAAGTTTTCTTCAACCCATCAGCATTTGGCCCGTATTTTCACCTTATATTTGAAGTCGGAAGAGCCGATTCCAGACTGGTTGGTGGAAGGGCGCACAATACTCCTGCCGAAAATAAGCAACTTAGCTGACCCGAAGAACTACAGCTTGTCTGAACACGCTTTATAAGATATTCACAGCTATCCTAAATGATAGGATTGTTCGGGCAATCGAACCTGTGTGGCAAGAAATGTATGAACAGCGAGGCTCAAAGAAAGGCGTAGCCGGATGTTGGGAGAACCTGCTCATCGATAGATGTGCCTGCAAAGATGCAGTATTCTACCAGCGTGACCTATCGATGGCCTGGATTGATTATCGGAAAGCTTTCGATTCTACATCCCATAGACTTATCATCTGTCTTTTGGAAATCTTAAAGGTTCATCCGCAAATAGTTGGGTGCATAGAGAGATTGATGCCGCTTTGGAAAACCAGATTTACTATCTCATCTGGCAAAAATCGTGTGAGAACTAACAAGGTCACGTTTCAGAGAGGTGTCTTTCAGGGCGACACCATGAGCCCACTCCTCTTTTGCCTTACATTATTGCCAATATCTCTAGCACTACGTCATTCCGACGGGTACTTGTGCGGCAAACCTGCAGATCGAAAGTACAGGGTCACTCATGTATCTTACATGGACGATCTTAAGATCTATGCTAAAAACAGAGAGCAACTGCGTCTAGCTCTGGGGATTGTCGAACGATATACTAAGGAAATTGGAATGGAATTTGGGTTAGACAAATGCGCCAAGGTTTATTTGAAGCGAGGAAAACTTAATGGCATCCCTGAAGATCCTGAGCTCGTTGATAGAAGCGCCATACGACACCTTTGCGCTGGAGAGACTTATACATACCTGGGCGTGCCACAGAGCCGCATTCAGGATGTGACATCTATAAAGGATAGTCTCCGAAGCAGATACAAACGTCTCATCCGCCAGATTTGGTCTTCCGAACTGTCGGCGAGGAACAAAGTATCTTCAACGCCACTGTACATCTCACGCCGTCAAGGTGGTCGCGGAATATTGATTCTTGAATGTCTTCACAACAGGATTATTCTGGGTACAGAACATAGAGTGAGCAAAATGCATCAAATCTTATCTATTTCGAGTACTCACTCCTGAAAGCTCGGTTTAAGAAAGCACAAGAGAAAAACTTTTGTTAACAGCTCCTCGATAAGAGGATGCACGGTATCTTCCATAGAAATATGAAGGATCATTCAGTGTCTTGTGAGCTGACGTTTGCTTTCCTTAAATCGCCCGGATTGAAGCCTGGTACGCGGGAACGAATACATTCAAAAGCACAATGCGGCGCTAAGAGTGCTTTATCACCATCTCTGTCACTCTTACGGCATTAACCTTAATATCGCTCCTCTAAATGCTCCTAGGGAAATTGAGTCAATTGTCGAGAATGGGAAGTACCGCATATACTGGAACT
>NC_046658.1:7074698-7080049 GCF_010883055.1 Belonocnema kinseyi
ACAATATGCTAGGCTCATAATAATAAATGCGTCATGAAGCATTAGATTGTGTTTTTACTTTCCTGGAAAATCAGTGAATTAGCCTTGAAAAACCGGGAAAACGCCTTGAATTTGAATCGGTCCATTGGATAAACGCCCTGAAACATTTTTCATTCTTAATGTTATTTACGAATAAAACAAAAACTTTGCATTCTATAAAAAAAAAGATTGATTAGAAAATTTGTAGCTATTTTTTATATGAACAGCTTTTATCTTATTATTTTTTTTGTGTAACTTGTGTCGTTTATCGGAAAATTTAACTTTAAACATTTTTAATGTTTTTTATGAATTGAACAAAAACTGCGCGTCCTATAAATAAATGATTAATATCAAATTTGTAGATATTTGTAAGTCTACAATTTTGGTTTATCGTTTCTCGTATCTTACATAGTTTGACCACAAAATGGAATTTATTATTTTTCATTATTTTTTATGCGTTGAAAATGTTAATTTTTGAAGATAATTCAAAAAGACATTATAACAAACTTGTAGAGTTCTTAAAAATCAACCTTTTTCTCCTCAAGACGTGTCATATCGTGCCTTGTTTCGCTTCAAATTTGCATTTGTTTGTTTGACCATTTTAAATGCTGTAAGCTTGGTAATTTTTTTCTATCAAACGGCCAATCCAATAGATTTATTTTTTCGAAAGTTGTGCTCACAGTCAGACATATACATACAGAGATACATGCAGACACATTCGTAAAAACCTGAAAACTTGGTCATTTGACAAAAACAGGGGGAGGGGGCTCAAATTTTACACAGATATAATGCCTTCTCTGATGAGAATGTAAACATTTTTTACCAAGTTATGCATATTCGAATTATTTGCTTCGTTAAAAAATAAAACGTGTTTAATACTTATATAATATTTAAACCAATTGAGACATTTATTATTTTTCTTGAGATTCGTGTGAAGCTTATCGTCTTCTTTCGAAATCCGAGATAAAATTTAGAAAACGTTTAAAATTGACAAAATGGCGCCGGTTTATCTCAAAATATTAGTATTCGACTTTCTCAAAAAACTAACTCTTATATCTCTTGCCACTTTTTCGCTGCATTTTGTAATATCACAGAGTAAGTATCTTGCGAGTTTTACGAGGGCTAAATAACTTTTGTAGCCACGAAAGTTTTTTCTTCGTGAAATCTAATTTTCGCATTTTCCTTCTGAGCAATGACAATTACATAAAAATGTTAAGAAAATAGTTTGCAAAGTTAAAAAAGTTATACAAAAAGTTCTTCCACTGATTTATAATGGTTTGTACTATTTCTTGACAAAAAAATTTAATTTTCATAAATGAAAAAATTGTCTAAGCCAAAAAAATATTTTAGATCACATAAAACTTATGGAATAGCTTATTCATATAAAAAAAATTTGTAAAAAAAATATATATATTCTGTAATAATTTTATATACCTTGAATTTCGGAGGTTTCCATACAGTTAATTTAATTTGTAGAGTTTCGGAGCCCTGAGTTTAACTCCTTCTGGTTACCCCTGGGTGTCCGTCCTACTATTTTTCAAGGAGGAAAAGTTAGGTCAGGGGAATATAGATGGAGTAGGATAGGGAAAGTTTGTTATGAGAAGATTTCATAACTTCATTAAGTTAAAAAAATTCAAAGAATAATTTTTAAAACATTTCTTTGAATGTAATTCTCAACATCTTTTTAACAAACAAATTTTTTTATAAAATTATTTTTCTTCAAATTGAAACAAATGATTAAGATTCTATAACACCTAAATTAACGTCTTAATAGGCTACGAAACCCAGCCTTGTATGCGCTCGGCGACTAATTTCAGTCATTTTTACTGTTAGGAGTAGAATTAATAGTCTAATTTATCTTGAGTAAATAAGATTTTTTATAAGTTTGATGTGATATCAACCATTCTTGTGACCAAGAAATTTTTTTTGTTTATGAAAATTGAATTTTTTGCTTTTCTCGAACGAGTGCAAGATATCATAAATGAGTAAAAGAACTTTTTATATGACGTTTTTAACTGTGCAAAATATTTTTTATTATATTTTGGTAACTGTCGTCTGCAAGAAAAATGCGAAAATTCGAGAAAAAAAATGCTGACCACAAGTTATTTAGCCCTTGTTTGAGGCCATGCGATGAGAGGGTCACGTGACCAAACCTGGTTCTCAATTTTTCTTTCCCGACTGCATGATTACCGACAGAGAAAGTTATAAATCAAACTTCTGCTGTAAAGCCTAAATGCGTCCGTCGATAATCATTATTTTCATAAATAAACCTTTTTCTTCCCCCAATTCTTTACAAGGCCATAAAGCAAAACTCCATTTAGACATAACATTGTAAACTTTTTCACAAACCGCAGAAGTACGTGTATCCCTTAATTTCCTATTAAGAAACAAAATATTTTGTCCGCAAAAGATTCTGTGACTTAAATGAAGAAACTGTCTGATTTGAAATGGATACGATCTGATGTTACCTAAAAGAGAAGTTTTTAAAATTCTCATTTGTAAAATTAATATTTCATAAATATCATTTATAGCAACTTTTTTTTTAATGGAAGATAAAAAAAAGTTGAATGAGAAAAGAAAATAGACAGAAACATACCCTTCATTGCAGTTCAATAAAAATGATGTTAATGGCTCAAAATATCTTCTATTTTTGGCAACTCTTTAATTTCCTTTCGCATTCGCTGTCCGATAAATTTCTCATTGTTACGTGTTCTACGATTTTCCTGCTCAGAATCGCCTTTACAGTCTTCGTCTGGCTGCGAATAATCCTGGTCACTTTGCTAAAGAAAATGTAAAATATTGAATAACAATCAAATTATATCTTAATAGTATTTGCTACAGAATATTCACAAATACAAATTTTAATTTAACGAGAAAACACACTCGGTGGCTGCGCGCGCGATTATTTTTTTGTTTTCGCTTCTGCAATTTTAAAATAAAAATAAAGAAATTGATATTAAGACAAAGTTTTTTTATTTGAATGTCTATATGACATAAAATAATATAAAAGATATGCAAGGACAACATTTTTGATAATTTATGAGAATTGATATTTAACTTAAGAACTAATGTATACTACATTCCTGAAATTAGTTTTTAATACAAAATTTACTTTTTTCGTGAGTTTTTAACAGTTTGAAGTGGGATTTTTAATTTTCATTATGTTTAAGCAGTTTCGTTTAGAAAGTTCAATTTTTAAGCTTGTGAGAACTAAAGAAAATGGATGACAAATTTAAAATAGTTAAAAATTAAATGTTTAAGTTATAATAATTTTTTATTAAAAATACAAATTGTCGATTAAAAATGCCAATTTAACTGAAAATTGGAAATTTCAATGCGAGATCAGGAAAAAGTGGTTGAAGAACTTGGAGGAGTTGGGATAGTTTAATTAAACGGAAATATAGAGGGAGATAAGAAAAGAGAATATACACGCTCAGGAGGTGAAGGGGAACGGTAATTGATTATCTGATAGTGGATGATGAGGTAAGAGAGAAGATCAAGAAACTAGAGGTAGGTGAGTATATTGATTCGGATTACATTCCCTTAATAGTGACATTAAAGGGATAAAAAGTAATAACAATGTGAATAAAAGGGGAGCAAAGGCAAAAAGTGTAGGAAAAGGGGGTTGGTCAAGAAAAGGAAAAGAACAATTTAGATAAAAGGTCAGAAATATTAAAATGGGAGAGGAAAATGTGGACGAGGAGATGGGAAAAATGATAGGAGAAATAAAAAGAGGATTAGAGTGCCCAAACATAAATGAAGTTAGTAAAGGGAGGAACATAAGTGGATACGAGGAGGACTGTAAAGAGAAAAAAAGTTAAGGAAGGAATTAAGAAAGTGGAGAAAAGAAAAAAGTAATGTGGGAAGATATAGGGGAAAAAAGAGTATACTGAGTTGTGTGATCAAAAGAAAGAGGAAGAGAATGAAAGGTTTGAGGGTGGGAGGAAAACATAGTAGAGAAAGAGATGAGGAAGAGGACATAACAAGGGAAGAAATAGTTAAGGTTTTAGGAATAATGAAGGATGGAAAGGCACCTGGTATAGATGAGATTCCAAATGAAGTATGGAAATATGGAGGGGAGGAACTACAGGAATGGGCAATGATAATGTGTAATAGAGTATAGAGAGGAGAGGTGTGGCGAGAGTTATGGAAAGGAGTAGTTATACCGATAGTAAAGAAGGGCAAAGGAGAGGATGGTCAAGTTTATAGGGATGTGACGCTGATGCCAAAACTGTATAAAGTATATGTAACTGTTTTGTCGGGGAGATTGAAGATAGAAGTTAAGGAAAAAAAATAGAGCCACCGAATCAGGCAGGATTTAGAAAAGGAATGGGTGTAATGGACAACATATATGTCCTGAACTATTTAGTAAATAAGAGGATCAAAAGGGAAAAAGGGGCAATGATAGCAATGTTCGTGGACTTAAAGGCGGCGTTTGACTCATTAGACCGAGGCGAAATAGAAAAAGTTCTTGTAAAAAAGGGGATAAAAGAGGAATTAATAAAGAGAGTAATGAAAATTTTTAGAGAGACAAAATGCACGGAAAAAGTAGGGGAGCAAGTAGATAGGGATTAATTACAGGATTAGGGAAATATTTAAATGGAAAAGCTGAATTTAAACGTAGAAAAAAAAGATATTGAGGTTTAGACAGGGAAGAAGAAGGGCGAAAGAATGGACGGTGAGATGGAAGGGAATAAAGTTAGAAGAAGTAAAAGAGTTTAAATATTTGGGATACATTCTGCAAACGAATGGAGATCATAGAGCTCATATAAGAGAAAGGATAAAAAAAGCAGCAGAGGTAATGAAACAGATATGGGGAATAGGAAAAAGAAGTTTAAAAAACTGGAGAAGGAGAATATAGTTATTTGATACGCTGGTATGGCCGATAATAGGTTATGGAGCAGAGATATGGGGATGGAAAGAAAGGAAAGATTTTGAGAGTGTACAAGAAAGGTATATAAGTTGGAGACTAGGAACAGACTGCTGAGGGAAAGAAAGTATTTGATTCTAGGGGAGGATGGATGAAGCAGTTGGAGGTTTCTAGAGGAGCGAATGAGAGAATGAAAGAATGCATGTGAAAAAAAGGCAAGTTGGAGGTATAGAAAAGTGAAAAAAAAGGAAATGGAACTCGCTTAGATTAAAAGCGTAAAGATTGTAAGTAATGATTTTGTAATAGTTATGTAAGTAGACTAAGATGCGTTTGCGTTCCCATGCTATCTCTCTCTTTCTCTCTCTCTCGTATGCACTCCGCTTCTGATCGCTCGCTCATTCGTTTCCTAATAAGTCCTAATGTAAATAGCTGTAAATAATTGTGTATGTAGTAAGGATAAGAT
>NC_046658.1:7080149-7103895 GCF_010883055.1 Belonocnema kinseyi
TACTCTTATGATTAAGCTAAGGAGTAGTAATACTGCATGTTTTTACTCAACTAATGAAACTTAGTTTTGAGTAACTAAGCTACTCGATCAGTTTATAAAATATCAAACAATAACTGAAATATATAAACTCATTACTTTGGTATACATTTGATTTTGTCTTCTATCTCAGCAGCCTTTTGAGCAGCATGTTGTAAAATTTTTTGTTTCTTAATATTGAGTTGGCGTATTTCTTCAGCCATTCTTTTTTTCTGCTTCTTTGCCTCTAGTTTTTGATCCTCTTCCAATTTTGTCTTCTTTGTGAAATCCAAATATTTGCCATAGGCATTTTTAGCTGCTAGAATCATGCCTTTTGTTATCACGACGGATTCAACACCACCAGCAACCTTAATTGCATCGTACGTTATACGTAATGCCATGAGGCTTTCGTGACTTTGGTTTTCTATGATACAGTCAGAATTGACTGAAAATCCACGCTCAAGAGCCTCATTTCCGTGTGACATAATGAATATAAATTTCAAGAATTCCAGAAGATCTGAGTTTTCATTGCGGCAATTAACAAAGATCTTCACCCAGAAATGGTCTAAGCGTAGTACTTTTCGTTTATAGGCCTTCATTTCTTGAATCACATCAGGTAACTTGCACATATCTTTATACTCGCGTTTTATTTGATCTGCTTTCGATCCTGTGATCCACATATTTTTTGTACATAAAACATCCAAGAGTCCAACCAATCGCTTTTCAGCTACAAGAGGACTTTCCGCTATTAAAGTAGGATTAACACAAGAAATCAATCTAGTCATGCTGTACAGCAGTGGAGAATGCTCGTTCAGTTTTTCAATAACGCCGAGATAAAAATTTCTGCAATCTTTTCGGAATCTTGATATTTTTTCGTCAGGCAGCTTAGGTTTAATAGCTACAAGTGCAGTTTTCGTTTCAAAACCTAAATCAATGTCAGATGCACGAATCAGATTTTCCTCGTTTTTCAAATCTACCGCCAGAATGGAAGAATTTATTTGTAGGACTTCTTTTTTTACCAAACGTTCCATGATATTTACCATCAAGTATCTTATATCTTCGTATAAGAAAGGTGCCATTGGAGAATCCGTTTGAAATTCTTTGAGAAAAGGCTCTACCAAAGTAGCAGCTGAAATAAAAAAAGCTAACTTTGCTCCAAGTGACTTGTCTTTAACAAATTTTAAAATGATTTAAAAATTATCATTTTTATTTAGAGGATTTTTTTACCTTCTTTTTCGATAGCATCAACCCATATTATTAAAAAAGGTACCATAGTATAAGCTCTTCTAGCTACTTTTCCATTTTCAACCCATCTTATGGAGCAAAATTTCAGTGGGAATAAATTTGAGTTCGTTATCTTAACATAATATCCTCGGCCTGCAGGTGTATCGCGGAACAAATAATACAGAGTCCTTAAAAATAAGTCGATTTCCCAGTTAAAATTTTTGATAACAGCTTTAAATGCACCATGAACATTGTGAAGACCGCAACTACCGATTTCAACAAGAACACAGTTACCTGCATTTTCCTCAGTTAGTTCTTTCTTCAACTGCTTAATCATGCTGAAATTAACTGCTGGGCCATCCATTAAGCTTTCATCGAAACCTACTACAATGTATTTACAATCCTTTATAAGTTCCTTAATTGTTGTTGAAAGTAAGGCGCTAAACCGTGTACAATTGTGTAACTTATTTTACCTTTCTGAAGCTGAATTTTAGATGCTATGAGGCTATCTTCAAACATCAACGGAAAATCCGATACGGCATCACCTGCACCGCGAAAACTATAATGCTTAAAAACTGCAGTAAGACACCACATAATTTCAGCTTTTGTGACAGCTTGAGATTGTATAAAAGTTTTAATAGAGCTTTTTATTGCTGCTTTAAATACTAAATCTGCATTACTGATTTGCTTAGAATCGGCAATAATATCTGCACTAGGCCCAGCATTATTATTTGCAGTACACTCGTTAGAGATCGCCAAAGAACTGGAATCTGAAAATTAAATCATACATTTTTAAAAATTTTATTGATATTGATAGAAAGATTCGCTTTTTAATATGTAATATTAGTATAAACAAGCTTACTTGTCGGATTATTTGGAGAATCGTTTCGCTTTAAGAAAAAATCCATATTAAGACTTTTCGTATGTCCCTCTTCATTTCTAGTGTGTTTTCTGCTTCTCGTGTGACTAACAAGAGCAGCTCTTCCCATGGAATCTATCTTGAAGCCCTTACTGCAATACGCACAAAATGCATATTTATTGCCAAGCTGAGATTTATCAACCCATGGAAACTCTTGTTTATAACTTGAACAATAGGTGGTGAATTTTAGCTGAGATCCCATTGTTCCTTCGTAAACCGTTCACCTTTTTAAAAAAACCGAAGTTTTATGACAATACGTATACTTTACAACTACTGTATAGCCGGTAAATAAAAACCTACTCTACTGCAATAATTCCGGTTAAAAGCGGAAGTCAAATTCGCTATCGCAAATTTTTGCCATATTCGCAATAACAGCAACGCAACGACACCACAACAGTGCGTGTATTCGTCGAAAAGTTTTCATTTGTGCTGTTTTGTTTATCTCTGGTTTTATGATAGAAACGCTGTTTGAATGTCTGAATGATTCGCTGTCTGAATTTAGTTTAATAGAATTTAGTTTAATAGAATTTAGTTCAATAGAATTTAGTTTAATAGAAATACACACAAAAAATTTTACGCTAGAACAATTTCTGCATTTCCACGTTGAGCGGAATCAAAATATAAAAACCGCAGAAAGGTCTATACCGTTAGTCTCCTTCGTGGAATTTAAAACAAAACAACATTGACGTGAGACAAATTTTCAAAGTATGTAAGCTAGTAGGTAGAATGGAGACACTTACCTTTGATTACCATATAAAAATACAGCAGGCTTTCAATCATTTGATTTCGTTGATGAGTATCCGTAGATTTCAATTCAGTGTTTAGTCGAATCTCACAAACAAAAGTCTACGCGCACCATAACCCGTATGAGCTTTCAAATTTCACTGTAAAGGTTAGGATTGGTACCAACTGCGCGAAGCCTGGCAAAATTAATCTGAGGCATAAAGATGTGTTCTTCACAAGAACTTCCTTCTCAATAAGTGCGATTGACTAATGCTTACTCTTTATTGGTTATCTGTACATATAGAACTGCGTGCATGTTCAACAATTACTACGCGATTCCACAGGCTTGCCGGTGTCGTACTGACCAATCACCGTGCATGGAAGTGCAAGTGCTCATGCTTGTGCCATGAACTAGCTATGCTTTCCTTGCATGCAGATCGAGATAGTGAGGCGTATGTGGGCTCCCTAAGCTACTGCGCTTTCGTTAGGGCCGCGCGCTGGTTGGCTGCAGTTGGCACGCAATTCAAAATAGGTGTTAGAAACAATTCTTCTAAAAAACAAAAAATAATTTGATTATATGACAGAAAATAAAAATAAGTTATAAAAGTAGGTACTTCAGAAAAATTCCAGGATTAAAAAAAATTCCAGGCGTATTCCCGGTTTTTTCCCGGCATAAAAAATTCCAGGCGTATTCCCGGTTTTTTCCGGTAGTAGACACCCTGTATTGTGACAAAGAACACAAGCTATGCAAAAAATGAAATGACAGAAGTTGCTACAATTAAGAAATCCATGTGTTAAATGTGGGAGTTTTTAATTTTTGCAAACTCTGAGTTCAAATATACGATTTTAGAAATGTTTTTGAAAATAATGTAATTTTGAGTATTTAATTCTAAAATGTTAAAAATTTTGCAATGCTTTCGTAAAGTTTTTTAGTATTTAGAGTATTAAATTTGATAGATTTTCAATTTTGAAGTGGATAATACTGAAGTCTGCCGATTTGGTGTTAAACAATTTAAAGAATTTACAATTAATAATTGTACAATTACCAAATCTTTCACTTTGTGATATTGTTTACTTTGGTATATATTACAGATTAAGCATTTTTTGTTTCAAAATGACTACGAATAAAAATTATAATTAAAACCGATACTCTAATAAAACTTATTAAATAAAGGCCTGACTTTTTATTCGAAATTCAAATTATTCAATGATTTACCTTGAAATGGCCAAATTTGAAATGTTAAATCTTTCATTGTAAATGCTAGAAATACAGAATGAAATAATAATTGTGAATATATTAAAAACTATTTTATATTGTGAATTATGATTTCTTTTATCTAGACTATCGAGAACATTCAGGATATCCAGGATGAATACAATAAGCGAATAAATGATGAGGGTTTGAATGTTCAGCCTCATATTATCGTCCTTAGAGCAGAAGTAAGTACATCAGAAAAAATGTACGCGGTCGTCGATGAGATCAAGTATAAAGTAGAATCAGCAAAGCCAGCAATTAACATTTTCTTTCAGACTTTCCACGTCTTTCACGCGGAATATCCTCGTCCCGGTGGACATGTTTGGATTCTGCTTCAAAGGGCTCTCTACAAATTCTCTACAAAGACAGACGTTATTTAAATTGTAAATGATCTTAAATTTAATTTGTCGTCAATTTCTAAAGTTCTGCACTGCACATGATGAGCGATAAGTTGTCTAATCATTGTTCTTAATTCGTTAATAGTCCGCCCGATATTTCCAGTGCACCAAGAGGAGTTGCAAGTATAAAGCCGATGCAGTTTGCTGAAGATTTAAGTAAAAGTGTAACGCTTTTCGTGAAAAAAATTGTATGCTTACACATCGTTGCAACGGTCACTTTTTACAGAAATCATCAATGATGTAGAAGATAGCAGTAATCACATCGAAACATTAGAATTTACGTACGCTGCAAATGAAACGGCAGAAACAAGCGATTCAATTAAAATGTTTGACACTTTTCAAAATGCATTCATAGACCACAATACCGAATATCTTTTAATGTTTTACTTTCAAAATTTTAAGACACTAATTATGCCAGAAAAACTCCACATCGATGGTGACATGGAACCTGGACTTAGTGCAGGTAAACAGAAAACGAGCTATACAGACCACGATTTCTCTTAAAATCTGTTAAAAAAAATCTCAAAGCAGTTCTTGGAATTACCTTCGATATTTGAAACTATTTTATCGTATATTGAGCATGCTGAGAAAAGTAGTGAATTTCTCGCTCAATTTGACAACACAGTAGATTACGACAACTGCGACAATAAACAAATATTTTGGAAATTACTTGAAGAATTAATTGAATTAGAAACTGTTGGTATAACGATAAACGCGAATGGAATACAAATGCAAGTAAAGTTTTCAACGTTTATGACGGCAGGGGGTAGCTTAGCAATCCATAGTGCTTTTAGATATTTCAACAGTTTTACTGCTAATTTTAACTGTAAAGCGTGTATAGCAGATAAAAAATTCTACAAAATCAAGTTCATGAAGATCCTCGTTTTTTGCGCACCGAGGAACGTTACGCTATTGATGTGAAAACTTGCTTTCGATCCTGACCACGATATTCTAGAAGGGGTTCTTCGTTACGAAACTGTAGAAGTTCTATCTAATTTTATTAATGAAAGCAAATTTTTTTTTTGAAACTTTGAAATGATGGTATTTGAAATGATGTATTTGGCCCAATGCAATCCACTGCCACACGAAAATTCGAATATAAACACAAAGAAAGTATAAATTATGCATCAGTTAATAGAGCTCGCGTCAATCCTTTGTATTCTTTGCCATTGAAACACCAACTCATTCAAAATTACCGGTTTCTTCGTAAAAAAAAAAAATGTTTACCACAACGTTTCAGTTGAGGTGTGGTTGTGTGTACAAGGTTAGATCAAGTAGAGAATGATAGTAATTTAAAACATCTCTCTGTTCATGAAAACATGGAAAACTGGATTTCCACTACACGAGTTGAAATTTTTGTAACTAAATATCAATGGCATAATTGTAACAGTTAAGAAAACTGAATCTACGTCACATTTCGACAAAATTGAACATACTTTTACCAATGATAATGGAAAGGCTTTCTTTATGTATAAAGAAATAGAAACTTTGGGTTTCGTAGAGCATATGCAAGCCTTCGAAGTTCTTGAAACAAATAACTGGGGATTTATCAGACAAAATAAATTATATCCTATAAAACTCTCGGTATAAACAGACTTTCCAACAATAAACGTTACGTTAGTACTATACCCATTTAATGGCGAAAGGAAATAAGAGAAAGATGAAAAGCAGACTGCTTAAGTGTACTTATATAGAAGCGACTTAGATTGTTTTATTTAATCATTATGTAACATAATATATCAAACTAAATTCTATGTTTTGAAATTGTAAACTCTTCATTTAAAAAATTGTTACGAGATTGCTCTGATGTTCTTGAAACCTTCTTCGTTGCAATATATTTTATACTTAAAATTAAGTTGCATAATCAATAGCGACACTTTTTGTATTTCAATTTGAGCTAAGTAAATAAAAATTAGAAAGTTGAAAGACTGTTTTTATTTAATATAAAAACCGTGAGAAATAAGTGAATTATTGTTTACGTAATTCCATAAATTTTATTTTTTTAATATTTTTACACACACTACGTTTTTGCATTCTTAAAAAATAAAAATCACAACAAATTGTGAAAATTATATGAAAATTAAATTTTAATTGAACTATGAGAAGATTAGAAAAGGTTATTAATTTGAAAATTCATTCCAATAATTTATTTATTTTTCGACAAGAATTATTTTAACGTGTTAACGCAGCATCTGATGCTCAACACCCCATATTACCTTCACGTAACTTCGTAGTTAATTTTCTGTTTTATTTTAAGTAATATAATCATTAATATAACCTAATATTATTTTCATTAAAAAAAAAAACTACTTCTTTAGGCATCAAACGACTGGAACTATCATGAAACCCTTATATATCAAGCATATAATATACCATTTTTATTGTCAATACACTGTACTGTAATGAGAATCACAATGAGAATCACAATTAGCAGAGAGATCTGGTGTAAGATCAAATGCAAATAAACCATTTCCGATTGGATATTGTTGCCGATCAATATTATTTCCCTCATTCAGAAAATGAATACCAGTTCCAGTAAATAACGTGTTATATGCCTCGATGTACACATTTTTAGTGTTGAAGGATAGCTGTAGAGGTAATTGACCAAGAATAACGTTGTCAAGTGTTTCAGCGTAATGAAGTCAAACAAAAACAAACATTGTACATTATAAATGCAGGTAGTAATCCAATTCTAAGTCGAGAATGAATGCACGCAGTAGGTATGTGACCACTTGAATTCAAGCCATGTAGATTCACAGCAAAAGCGCGAAATAAAAATCAAAATGTAAAGTTTATTTACGATGTAAATCGCGCGCAAGTTGATACATTACGAAAGGAATTCCCAGATGTTTTTAGAGAAGGTTTTGGTTTGTTTAATCGTGGGTTTTTGTCGTTAAAAATAAAGCCAAATACAAAACCAAAATTTTTTCACACACGTAAAATTACGTTTGCATTACAGCACAAAGTTGAAACAGAAATCTATCCTTTAGTAAATAATAAGGTATTGGTACCGGTGGAATATAGCGAATGAGGCACTCCCATTGTACCAATAATAAAAAGCATCGGTGATATTTAACTTTGTGGTGACTTTAAAGTAACATTAAATCCTTTTTTAGACATTGATCATATTCCATCTCCCCGAACGAAAACGGTATTTTATTGATTACGTGGGAGGAGGGGTGCGGCAATTTACAAAATTAGATCTAGAAGAAGCTTATCAACAGCTATTGCTCGACGAAAAGTCGCAGAAGTACGTTGTAATCAGTACACATTTAGAATTATTTATACACACACGTTTGCCATACGGCGTTGCATCAGGACCAGGTTCTTTCCAGACAAAAATAACAGCCTTAGTAATGGGAATTCCTGGAGTAGTAGTATACACCGATGACATCATTGTTACAGCACCGAACAAAACTGAACATTCAAAACGGTTACACGAAGTACTACGTAGATTGCGTGACGCGGGTTTAAAGTTAATACAATGCGTAAAAAAAGCTCGGCGGCCGTAAAATATTTCAGAGTTACGTAGTTTTTTGGGGTCGGTAAATTATTATGCGAGATTTATCCCAAATATTGCGATTTAACTACGACCTTTGTATGATTGTTTGGAAAAAAACCGTAGTTTTCTGTGGACTGCTGAATGCGAAAAAGCCTTTATAGAAATTAAAACGCACTTAATTTCAGACAAACTTCTGGTTCATCACGATCCAGATAAGCCGCTAATATTAACATGCGACGCGTGAACACATGGCGTATCGGCAGTGCTGTCGCATCGTATTAACAAAAGTGATTATCCAATACACTATGCTAGCCGTACGTTAATTGTAAGCAAGCGAAAATAGTCGCAAGTAGATAGAGAAGGATTAACAATAGTTTTTGGCGTTAAAATGTTTTTCGAGAATTTATATGGAAAACAATTTTTATTGCAAACAGACAAAACTACACTGACACACATTTTTCATTCGACAAAATCAATACCTGCAATAGCAGCAGCGCGCATTCAACGACGGGCGATATTTTTATCAGCGTTTCAGTATAAAATTAAACACACTAAAGGCACAGAAAACTACGCGGACTGGATAAGTAGGATGCCGGTCAACGCCACAAATATTATACAGAAAGGAAGAGAATTGGCGGGTGAGGTAGCTTATGTATATTTCAATAATGTAAGAAAATATGATTTTGCGTAATTGGACTCGAGAAGCGTACAGGCCGAAAAATAAAGGCATGTGTGGACATCGGTGAAAGCAACTTTTCGGGTATATAATATTTTTTTATCCTGGCTTACAGTAATGTAACATAAATTTTACTATCGATCTTATCATTAGGTACTAAAATAAGTATCTTCACAAAGTTTTATAATAATACAACCAGTAGTTTTAATATTATAATCCATGGACACCAAAGTGCCCTGTCTGTTGAGAATTACCCATATAGATAAAATATTTATCACTCCTATTTTTGACCTATTTTGTTCTTTGAATTACACATATGCATTTTAATCTTATTTCAATGTTCATCATTTAAAATTCCAGTCAACAAAATGAAAATAATTTTTTTTTACCGAAGTCGTAATTTCAGTTTTTGTAACCAGCCTAAATCTCTTAACATTGAAAATGTCGTTCGTTCCGCATGATTTGACACGCTATGGTGTATCTGGCTATTCTTTCGTATGCACTTAAACATTTCTATTATTATTGCAAATATAAACCAATTTTCATGAATATTTTTTTCACTTTCTGCAAATTATATGAATAAACTAATTCTTCTAATTAAACCCAGCTAACATTGAGCGTCATCGATATTGTTCTATTCTTTTTGCTGCAACTAACAACACCTTTGAGAGATGTGTCTTTCATGACGACACCGTGAGCCCACTCGTCTTTTGCCTTACATTATTGCTACTATCTCTTGGTTTTCGCCATTCCAAAGGGGACATGTATTTTACATGGATGATCTTAAGATCGACTAGTATGTTAAAAATAAGGAGCGACTACACCTAGCTCTAGGGATTGTTGAATAATACACTCTGGAGATTGAAATGGAGTTTGGGTTAGAAAAATGCGAGAAGGTTTATTTGAAGCGAGGAAATGCTAATGGCATCCCCGAAGACCCTGAGCTCGTCGATAGAAGCACTTTAATGACATATCGACGCTGGAGAGACATATACATAACTAGGCATGCCTCATCCAATAGATTTGTTCTTCCGAACGGTCGGCAAGGAACAATGCATCTGCATCAAAAATGCTTTTCGTCCCAGTAGCACTCTATTCATTTGGAGCGGTTCCATGGAAGAAAGATGATCTCAGATCCCTCCATATCGGGTCACGCAAGGTTATGCACACGAACAAAAGCCTACACCTTAAGTCGTCTGTTCTGCGACTTTCCATCTCATGCCATCAATGTGTTTGCAGAATACTAAATCTAGAATGTTTTTAATACATAAAATCTTATCCATCACGAGTACTTATTTTGTAAGGCGCGAATTAGGAAAGCACAGGAGAAAAGCTTGCGCGAATAGCTCCTCGATAAGAGGATGCACGGCATCTTCCACAGAAATGTGGAAGATCAGTCGATGTATGAATTAACCGTTTTTTTTTCTTTAAATCACCCGGATTGAAGTCTTTCATTGAGCGTTTCATTTTGGGTTGTCAAGACGGTGTCATTTTCACATTAGCATACCGTCGCCAAATTTTAAGCCAAGACATCCCCGATGATAGCTGCAGGGCGTGTCATGCACATCCACATCATCTAGGATACATACTATGTAGTTTTCTGATTCATGTGGAAACGAGATACATCCAAAGGCACAATGCGGCACTAAAAGTGCTTTATTACCATATATGCCACTCTTGTGGCATTACTCCTAATACCATTAGGACACGGAGAGACCCAAGGACGACCGTCTTCTGCATTTTCCTCACAATGGCTTTGGCCTTTTTTTGACAAGGCGATGATCAGGACGACTATATTAACAGAACATTCCGGGTATAACCGTGGCAATCTTCTGTAAGGTCTTTATAGCTCTCTTTCTTTTCATTCTCCTTGGCTACGATGTTTTTTTAGTTGGTGCCGAAAATTCAATAACGAGCGTGATTCATTTCTCGAAGTCAAGGAGATCTATGTAGGGCGTCCAGTTCGCAACAGAAGCAATTTTCGAGAATATGAAGTTCGAGTATATGCTCCACTTTTCATTTTAGACAACTGACTATTTGCCTACTAGCGTTTGGCGCATCCTCTGTCAAGCATTCTCGTTTCGAATTCTTCGTAGAAGTTTTCCTACTGTGCTTTCTTGATCTGGGCCGTCAGAAGTGAGTACTCTAGATGAATAATGCTTGATGCATTTTGCTCACTCCTCACATTGAAGTAAAAGCCAAGTGTTTCAGCAGCCTCCTCCATTGCTTTGTAAAGAAACGCTCTTTCGCCAATTCTTTGTGTTCCCTGACCATTCAAGAAGAGGGTCTCATCCATTTGCGACTATATATGCTTTACAAAATATAATCCTTGTGTAAAGACATTCTAGATTCAGTATTCCGCGACCAACTTGACGGCGTGAGATGAAAAGTCGCGGAACAAAAGACTTAAGTTGTAGGCTTTTTTCATGTGCATAACCTTTCGGGACCGGACATCAAGGGTCGCCCTTCGCCCATCGAACACTTCAAATGAGTAGAGTACTACCGCGACGGCAAGCATGTTCGCTGCAGATACATTGTTCCTCGACGACAGTTCGGAAGACCAAATCTGTCGGATAATTGTTCGCGACTGCTTATTAATTATTGTTACCATATTCAGCAAAAACCCTTTGTGCAGGGGTCCTTTATCCGAAACCTGAGAACGCGTCAGCTTGCTTTGTTATAGGCCCTTTGATTCGATTCTAAAGGAAACAAAACCGAAATGGGTGTATGTGTTTCTTTTCGGATAGGTTTATTCGATTCAAATAAATCACTAAGAGAATGTCGAAAAACGATATTTGATCCGTATCACGGTCGGATCGGCTTTTTCGATTCGATCGGTCCGTCTGTCGAATGTCGAAAAACCGACATTCGATTCGTGCTACAGTCGGGTCGGTTTTTTTTTATTCGATTGACCCGTGCATCGGCTAACACTTTCCACATAGTTATCCGACTGACCTATCGAGTCATTCGCGCTCTCCAATGCCAGTTACGACCTGCTATGGGTTTTGGCCCTCTTGTCTTATAAACAGTAAGAATACCAATAAAGCTTACTCATTCTGTTTTACATCGGTATTTTTACTGACTCCACCTGCTGTCAGCTCCCTTAAATCCTTAACACTTCCTTGATCACAGCTATCCCGCTATAATATCCAAATTAAAAAGTGCGTGTTCATAAAGTAGTTCTACGCATATAAATAAATAACGAGAGCAAACGAGCCCAGTCTGAAGTTTCACACCAATCGGAGGACCCCCGCATGGGGGGAAAGTATGAGAGCGTCGTATATGCTCGGTGTGCAACTTCAGATTGGGCTCGTTCACTCTCTGTTAACAACAATTGCATTGAGAACAAGCAATTTTTTTTGTTTACTAACGACTATTGGAAATTCTCACAAAATTAATTATAATGACTTGCACTATTTGTTAGTTAACTCTTACTCATTCAGATTTAGAGAGTGTATAATATTTATTGCAGGAATTTTAATTCTTCCTACATATCTGAAACATTCAAACGATAAATGCGTTTTAAAGTTTGAAAATAAAACCAATGACAAATTTTTAAACATTATATTTTACTATCAAAAATAGCGCGCTACGCCTGCTTATAACTTGCTCCTTGTTTTAGTTTCTAATTATCAAATTAAAATATATGATTTTTAAACTGCTATGAAATATACTAAATAATAATTATAGTTGAAAATATATATTAAAATAGCTGCATTGAATGATTATTAATTTCCTAAAACATTAACCCAAAAAGACTCATTTTCAACAAAATACATGAATTTTCAACTAAACAAAGATACATCTATCTAATATATTTTAGTTACGCTGGATTTTTCCAAGAAATAATATAATGTTCCAATTTATAAAATTCAAGTTTCTTTCTTCAAACAATTGTTATTTCTCTAAGATATTCCTAATGTAAAATACAACAATTTATTTTGCATTTGGAAAATCTAAAGTTTGAAAATGATATTTAGACTCCTACAACTATTGGTATTTTGAATCGTTCTTGTAATAATTTTTAAACATATTTGACAAAATCGGACTGTTTAATTTTATTTTTTCGATTTTCTAAATAGCGCTTTCAAAAATAGTGGAACCAAAAATAGACAATTTATTGAATCAATATTTTTTTTTATGATTCACAATTGTTCTTTACACAATAATAATTTATCTATTGAATGTCATCATTACCATTATTTTATTATTATATACCGCATTTCTGCTACATTTAAGAACACATTTTTTTGCTACAAGATTTCGTGTGTTCGTTTTCTACCATTCGTTGGTTTAAAATTATTTTCCATTTTTTAATTGGAAAACTTCACTATATTCATACAGGGTGTCCTGCGAGTTATACTTGTTCTTGTAGGGACAGGTAGAACAAAACCAAAAAATTGAAAAATCCCATAAACTTTTTGGGTCCGATTCGTATTTTGGAACTTACAGAGCTTTGAAATTGTATGTAGGTTAGCCACTAGCTTGGTTAGTCGTGCACTTGGTTCACGACGTTCGAGGTGTACAAAAAAGCGAAATCTAAGCTCGCTCGACAAGTTCAAACTTCCACCAATTTATAATTAAAATTAATAAAGTCAAATTAATTGCACTTAAAGCAATGTGTATCCCAATGATTGTTTTATCAACTTAATTCTCTGAAAGATGTTTGAAAATCTCCAGGAAACCACCATAACGGAGAAATGTTTCTGTATAATAGAATTTTGTTTAGCTATTCAAATAATTTAATCGAACAACTTTTATATAGCAAGTCATGTTTTAACGATCTGATCTGCTAATACAAGAGACTGAACAAAATTTTTCTATTTAATTTTGGTAAAGAAAGAACCCACAAGCCTACATAAGTATATTTACAAATAGAGGTCAGACGAGGGACACGCCGAATACAAAAAAAAATGTAGAGGCATTATTTATTTTTAAGATTTTTATGAAGTTCATATTCCTGGAAGTGGCAACATTAAAATATTGCTTTCGGAGAAAAAGAACTATTTATTATTAACCATGCTTTACCATATCCGTCGCATTTTAATTATAAAATCTCGACGGACTGTGAGGTATAGTTTCACCTAATGCTGTGGCACACTGAAAAAGTCTTGGGCGAGCTGCTCGCCCACGTGATAGAGCTGCAACACCAAATGCGTCGCGCGCATTATGAATTTTTAAAAATCTTTCTGAAATCTTTTTGATGCGTTGGAAGTGACCGCAATATTTGAAATCTTTGTGAATCCTTCTACAATTTTATAAAAAATTTAGATACTTTAAAATCTTTGAAATATTCTTAAACCTTTGAAATCTGGTGTACCGTAACCTTTTTAAAATCATTAGAAATATTTACGAACTTTTTTCGAAATGTTTTGTTTTCGTTTAAAATTAATGGAATGTTTGAAGCATTTGTGAAATCTTTTGAAATCTCTCACAACATTTTGAAATCTGGTGTACTTTTTTGAAATCCTCATGAATTCTTTGAAATATGTTTAAAATCTTTGGCATTCGTCTGAAATCACTGGAATATTAAACATTTTTGTGGAATCAGTTGAAATCCTCTCAAAAAAATGTGAAATCGCTTAAAATCCTTGAAATCTGGTGTACAGAAATTTTGTTGACATCTTTCGAAACCCTTTAAATTCTTAAAAATATTTATGAAATCTTTTGAAAAATTCAAAAAAAACTGTGTGAAATCTTTCTACAATCTTTTGTATTACTGTAACCTTAAAAACCTTTTAAAATCCATGAAATCTTTTCAAAATTTTAAAATCTTTGTGATATCTTTAAAATATGGTGTGCAAGCCTTTTTAAATTCTTTGAGATGCGTGAAATCTTTGTTAAATTTTCAAAATACTTTTAAATATTTAAAACTTTTCAAATATTTTGAAATCTTTTTCAATCTTTAGAAATATTTAGAAAAAACTTTTAAATCTAAAAATATCTCGGAATATCCTTTGTATGGCCATGGCTCATTCATATTCTAAAAATGAATTAACATACAAATTTGCAAGTAATAATTTTTTAAACTTGTAAGTTGAATATCACAAAAAATGTATACTTACACTATTGATTAACTTCAACTTTAACTATATAATATTAAAGTCTGTTCATTCTATCTGTGAAATAATTAGAAAAGTAGAGTATTCGAATCTCTTTGTCCATTCTGTCATGAAAAAAAGATCAATTATATCTTGATAAATAAAAAACTTTTTAATAACAAGGTTTCTTTAAAAAAGGAGAAGCTTTTTCATAATAGACTGAACGAGTTAAATTACTCTTCTCATTTCAATAGAAAAAAAACTGTTTTAAAAGAAAAAAAATCAAATTCAACGTTGTCATGCAAAATTCAAGGAGAGTTTCAGGATTTCAAGGTTTAAAGAAATTTAAGAAGAATTTTAGGTTTTTAGAGTCGCTGGACACCTTACTTTATGATCTCATTCCACGGAAAATGTTTATTCTGAAGTAATAATTTTAACTGTTCACAAGAAATTATATAAACAACTGTCTATACGTTATGTGTTTCTATATGTGTTTCATTTAATGATAACAAATCGAATTATTGACATAATTTTCAGCATAAAATCATTCGCAGCAGGTTCTATTAAAAAAAGTAATTTTTATACACGACTATAACGCAATTGTTTCTACAACTTGTTCATAAAAAATTGGAGTTGTTTATTTAGTCTGAAACTATTTTACTAAATAGACAGTTAACACCATAAAGTCATTCGCAGAATGCTTTAAAAATAAACAAAAAATTTTTTCTGTATGAATATACGAATATAACGCAATTACTCAAGTGAAAGTAGAGCAAAAAAATTTTATTAGTGGTTTTTTTTTACATTCTCATCAGAGAAGTTATTAGACATGTGTAAAATTTGACCCCCCCCCCCCAACAGTTTTTGTCAAATGTCAACGTTTTGAGACCCCCTGCATCCGAAAAATAGGAACATATTAAGGAACATGAGTAAAGTCAGGCTAAAACATTTCACGCAATCAGCACTAGCTGAACATCATATCGAAACAGGGCATAACATTTTATTTGATGAAATAACAGTCATTGGAAAAACACACAACATCTTTCCAAGAAAACATAAAGAAGCAATCGAAATCTTAAAACACCCTAATAACATCAATAGGGACAATGGATATAAAATCAATCCGATTTGGCTTTCCGTTCTCCCGGATTTAAAAAAAAGGACTTGATTGGCCAATCAAGTTCGACCAGTCCCCACGGTGAGGTGCTCTGCCCAATCACAGGTATCGTAGTGAGTATACCTAAGAACAACATGACCTGATACCCCAGTTTCTAGTCAGCCCTGAAGAAGTGAACTGCAACGTTCACGAAACGTCGGCAAAAATTCGTAGTTGTTTACATGAGTGAAACCCGAAATATCTATTTTTATCCAAATGAATCATCGTGAAAGCATTAAATCTATTATTCTCTGTACGGTTATTCATCGTATTTAAAAAGTCGATGCAATTTATCATAATGACTTTTTGGATAAAATAAAAAATTAGCAGAGTTATAGCATTTGCAAAATTCCAAAAAACACCAAAATTAACATTTTATGCACATTTTTCGGCCAAACTATGCAAAATACGGTAAAAGTTGAGTACACCAAAATTGTGCATTTGAAAAAGATCTATAAAATTTGTTATCAACCAATTTTTGATAGGATGCGTAGTTTTCGCTTTAATCATGAAAAATATCTTCAACAGCAAAAAAAAAATCCTGCCTACTGCGTAGGCACATTCTACCACAACTTTTATCTTAATTTTTTTTTCGTCTCGTGCGTGGATTTCAAAAAATTTAATTTCTTATGTTTTTATGGCTATTTTTTTACGATTAAAACCAAAAAAAAAAAAAAAACTATCGAAAAATTATTCATGGCAAATAAATCATTTTTACATTCTCATCAGAGAAGGTATTATATTTGTGTAATATTTGCCCCCCCCCCCTCCCACCAGTTTTTGTCAAAAGGTCCACGTTTTGAGATCCCCTGCAACCGAAAAACAAGCTTTTACGAATGTGTCTGCCTGTATGTCTGCCTGTCAGTCTGTGAGCAAGATAACTTTTGAAAGAGATTAATCTACTGGACTGGCCTTTAGTACACTCTTTTAGTTTCCTAAGCTAAATGCCAAGTTCGTTAGTCAGACATTTTGGATAAAAATACTAAAAGTGAGCCCATTTTGAACATTTTTGAGTACACATTTCTTCATGATTTAAAAATTCTCTATACACTTCTTCATAGTACTTAAAAAGAAAAATGTTACTTTTCGATAGCCCTACAAGATTATCTTATCAACTTTTTGAATTTTTTCGAAAAATTGAAAATTTAAATTTTCATCACACAAAAACTAATCAAAAATTGCATTTTGCGGTCAAACTACGCAAGATAGGGAAATAAATGTTAAAACAAACATTGTGCACCCAGAAAATATCCACAAATTTGTTATTAATCACTTTTTTATAGGGCACGTAGTTTTTATTTCATTTATAAAAAAAAAACATTGAAAATACAAAAATTAACTTTTTCGGCACACGATACAAGCTAAGCAAATATAAATAGATAACATTTTTTCACCGAAAGTAGAGCAAACAAATTTTTATGAATGGTTTTTTTACACTCTCATCAGAAAAGGTATTACATATGTGTACAATTTGAACCTCCGCCCTCAGTTTTTGTCAAATATCCACGTTTTGAGATCCCCTGAATCCGAAAAAAAGGTTTTTACGAATGTGTCTGTCTGTCAGCACGATAACTTTTGGAAAAATTATTCCATTATATTGGCCTCTGGTACACTCTTTTAGTGTCCTAAACTAAAGGTCAAGTTCGTTAGCCAGCCATTTTGGATAAAAATTGAAAAAGTGAGCGGATTTTGAATATTTGTGAGGCCCCTTTTCTCAAAAATCGAAGAATTATCTGTACGGTTATTCATAGCATTTAAAAAGTCAAACCATTTATCTTAATTATATTTAGGACCTTTCGAAGCTTGGAAAAATAAAAAAATATTTCATACATTTTCGTAAATCTTTCAGTGTTTAAATATTTTAAATCTATTAACATATTAAAATTCCTAAATGTATTTAAAGTGACTCGAGTTATACGTAAAACTGTCTAAAAAGGGATAAAATACATTTTCGACAAATTTGAAAATGTTAAGTAATGTTTTAAAATCTTTTTAAATGAAGGGTGGGAATTCAATAGAGCCATTCTTCAAGTTTTCTGAGCCGTAGAAAAAACGTTGGCATTTTGATATTTCTCAATATTTTATTAATTTGTGAAATTTTATTAGTAGATTATCATAAAATATATAGCGTCTCAAAATTTTAAGCATTTCCGATAAAAATTACAAAAGATAGAGCCTTTCCAAATTTGACTACGTATAAATCGAGGGCGTCTCGAAATACAAAACTGTATAAGAACCAATAATGATCACATTACATCGGGCGCTCGCCATGGAACTTTAAAATACATGTACTAAAATGCATAGAAATTTAGGGGGGGGGGGCTAGTTTTCGATTTATTCAAAATTTGTTTACGAATATTTTATTATTTGCAGCATGACGCATTATGGAAAAAAATTTAATAAAATTAATGTCCAATTGACCATAGTGTTGCGATGTTTCGGCGACTAGAATAATAACAAAGTCCAACCAAATTTGACTGATTTTGGGTTACAAAAACGTGACTATACTTTCCCGAAGGATCATGGTGCGCTCAATCTGAATCTGGCTTCAGAATTACTCCATCACATCAGGGTTTTGTTTTTCTGCACAAATTACACACATTATATTAAAGTACAAGTCTTCATCTTTCAAATGCCGTTGAGTTTTATCAAATATCTTATTTTTTCGCTGAGAAATCGCATTTTTAAGTTTTCATGTTTGTAAATTTTTTCATAACTGAAAATATATTGACGTAACATAGACGCGATACATTCGGTGAGTTTTTCGAATAGAAAGCAAGAAAATTAATAAAAAATTAATGAAAATATTACGTTTTATTCCTGTTAATTTCAATCCCGAGGCCAAACTTTAAAAACTTTTCGAGAAACATTCAAAATAGCTGCTTTAAATCACCATAAGTTACGGTATGTACTGTAACATTCAATATTACAAACATGAAAACTAAAAAGTGGATATCCCAGCGAAAAATAAGATATCTGAACAAAGTCAGCGGCATTTGAAAGAATCATACTTGTACTTTTGAGATAATGTGCGTACTTTTTTAAGAAAGCCCAAATCAGCAGGTCTACATAACCTCAAAAATTGGCAAAAACCTTGTTTTATGCACTTTTAGGTTAGAAAATCTCAAAAACCTGACGTGATGGAGTAATTCTGAAATCAGGTTCAGATTCAGCGCACCAAAATCCTTCGGGAAAGTATAGTCACGTTTCTCTAACTCATCCTTGTTGGACTGTGTAATACACTATTCAGATATAAAGACAATTTCATCATATTTTCAATTTTAAAAGGTTTAACGAGAGTATAATGTTTAGAGGCGATCCTTACCTTCACAATTTAACAACATTTGTTACGAAATTTTGAAAAAATGGCTGTTATACACTTCTGAATTTCCACCCTTCCAATATTCTATAAAAGCTTCATTTCGAAATCTTCAAAAAACCACATTTTGTTTTGAGTTTTTAAAAAAATGTTTGAAATGATTATTATTATCAAAACTGTTCAAAAGCTTCTGAGTAAACTTTTTAAATAATTCGAATTTTTCTTAAATATTTGCAAAAGTTCTGCCAAATTTTTAAAATACCTTAAAATCTTCCAGATATTTTTCGACAATTTGTTAAGTACCTTGGAATGTTACGAAAATCTCTTCAAATTAATGTTTTATATTGGAAAATTATTACAAATTCCTCCACAAAAAATAAGGAGAATTTTTTTATTATTTCGAAACCTTTAAAAATTCTTCAGTAGGTATAAAATGTATTGGTTTCAATTAAGAGAAAACTTCAAACTACTGAACAATATACTAAAAATCATTTTTGTTCAAAATAAAAAAATATGCATTAATTTGTTTCTACGAGGGAAGGATTTGGCATTTTATACCTACTGAAGAATTTTTAAAGGTTTCGAAATAATAAAAAAATTTTCCTTATTTTTTGTGGAGGAATTTATAATAATTTGTCAATATAAAACATTAATTTTGAAATAATATGTTAAGAGATTTTCGTAACATTCCAAGGTACTTAAAAAATTGTCGAAAAATATCTGGAAGATTTTAAGGTATTTTACAAATTTTGCAAATATTTAAGAAAAATTCGAATCATTTAAAAAGTTTACTCAGAAGCTTTTGAACAGTTTTGATAATAATAATCATTTCAAACATTTTTTTAAAAACTCAAAACAAAATGTGATTTTTTGAAGATTTCGAAATGAAGTTTTTAGAGAATATTGGAAGGGTGGAAATTCAGAAGTGTACAAGAGCCATTTTTTCGAAATTTTGTAACAAATGTTGTTAAATTGTAAAGGTAAGGATAGCTCTCTTACATCACGCTTCTGTCTCTATATCTTGCACTACGAAATTTTTCTAGACTAACATGCTTGCCGTCCCGGTTCTATTCTACTCGTTTGTGGTGGTTCAATGGACGAAGAACCAGCTTACGGCCCTTTATATCACCACACATAAGATCATGCATATCAATTCGTTTGTTATGCGATTACACATCTCACGCCGTCAAGGCGGAAGCGGACTCGTAAATATACAGTGTTTTTATAATCGAATTGTTTTAAGTGCAGCTTATATGGTAGCAAATGACGGGCATATGGAAAAACAGTCGTTGTCGAAGGAGTAAATTTTTGCTTTTCCCAGATCATTAAGGCTTATTCAGGTACACAGAATTTAATTGCGCATGCCAGGACGGTGTCATTTCCACCTTAGTATACAGTGACCGTATTTTATATCAAGAAGTTCCAGCGAGAGGTACAGAGCATGCCATGCTAACGCTGAGCACGTAGAAAACATACTATCTGGGTGTACCTCTCACGCGAGATTGCGGTATCTCTACATACATAGTACGGCCCTAAGAGTGCTCTGACGTGATTTGAAAAAACATCGTTAACTGCAAAAAATCGAGATATGAGTTTTTTATAACGTTGGAATCGTGAAGAGAAGATGCACCTGACTATTCAAAAAAAAATTCGAATTATTAATAACTTTAAAAATAATTATTCCTAAATTTTATAAAACCGCCGTTAACTGCAAAATTTGGCGAGTCATGATTTGGAAGAGAGTCGTAACTGACCGTTAACTGCAGGCTCAAATCATGGACAGCTGAATACGGCACAGAAAAATTCGAGAATAAGCCACAACGAGCAGTTACAGACTTTACGAAATTATCGGGCGGTGATCTCGAGCCTTCGTGATATCCAAGAGGTCCATATGCGCCTACACCGTTCTCCGGAATCATCGAACCCCGAAAAAAAACGTCTATGATTCGAGAAACGCCGTAACTGCATTTATCTTTAGCTGCGAAATTTTGTTTTCATGAACGGCGTTTTCTCAAATCACGACAGGCCTATTTCTGATATCCGTAATTCGAAGAGAACCGCAACTGCCCCTTACGGCGTTTTCTGAATTTCAGCATCCCAATCAACACAGTTAACTGCATTTTAGATAATTAATTAACATTTTTTAAACTTTTTTTTTCAAAAATAAAAAGTGTATATGCAAATTAGTGAACAAAAAAACTGCAGAAAATTAATTAGAATCCGCGATACACGCAAATAAAGATTCTAACAGTTTTCCTCGATTTTCTCGGCTTCGTTCTCCGTCACAATGCACTGCCGAACGCTCCGTGGTCAATTGTACAAAACGCGGCTAAATTTCCTGGATCTATGATTTTTTCTTTTACGTACTCAAGCCCTGACATTTCTCTCCAAGGCTTCAAAAAAAAATATTCATGATTGAATTTTTGGATTCGGGCGACTACAACATCACTGCCAAGGAGAACGAAAATGAGGAGAGGTACCAAGACCTTAAAATAACAAGACAACCATTAAACATTTTTATCCTGAACTTGTAACATTATTGAAGTAAATAATTGGGGCCAGTTCAATAGGCTCAAAAGAGTTTACAAAATATAAATATTAAATTTAACTATTGCAAAGGCTATGTGCATCAAAATTACTATGCGTCGGGATTTCGATATATCCTTAACCGTAAATGAAAAAATGGTCATCTCCAGCCGTATTTGAAACAATATAACACAAACTGCGATTTTTTCTCCCTAAAACTTCTTACGCCATAGGTTAGTACTCCTATTTGCCTTTCATTACTATTTTTGATCATTCCGTACCGATTATTTTTCTCTGAGATTTGGCACATTAACCATTTCAGTTTCACATTTAAAAAAATAACAAAGACCCATTATCTTGAATTTTGCAAATCGGAGCTGTCGATTAAGGTTTTGTTTAAAAAATGTACACGCCAAACCCTTATTTGATTTTTCAGTGTGAAACTGAAATACTTAATATGCTCAAAGAAGAAGAATCAGTTCGGAATGATCACACATTTTTTCAGTTGTAGGTTAGGATACCTCGAAATCCTATCGCGTATGAAAAATTTAGACAGCGGATTCATTTTTAGGTCATTGACAGCAGGTTTTAGCAAAAAGGTAAATTTTCCTCTGAAAGCATAAGATTATAATGTAATTGCAATATAATTTAATTGCTTATATCAGTTAATATATAATTGTATGAATGTTTATGCATATCCATTTTTTACTTTAAGGCTGTTGGAATGGGGTGCACAAAAATTGCGAAATCTACGAAACAATCAAAACCGAAGATAATTTGGATTTAAGGTTTTAAAAATACACTTTCAAAAATTGTCTAGACCCCGTAAAGGGTTTAGCGGTGGCGGTAGGATCGCTTCGTATCTCGCTTTTCAAAAAAAAATCCGGTAACTGCTAAAAAATTAGAGTAGAGTAGCCTAGCAATGACGTGAATCGAGCAAGACATCGACTAACAGCTGTTGTCGCTGATAGCTCAGCCGTACTTGCTCGTACTACCAAAATGCACTGTCGGTAAGTCGCATCTGATTTTGCAGGAATTTTAAATTAAATTAAAAAATGCAACTTTTGCTTTCTTTTTATAATTGTTTATTCACATGTCTTGCTTGGTGTCAGAATAGGAGAAGTGTTACAAGCGCTAAAAGCACGCCGATATGAACTCGATGAAAATAAACAATTCTGGGAAATCGAGTAGTATTAGTGTTCTATAGAACGAAAATAATTGTATTTTTCATTTTAATTTAAAATTCTCACCAAGCCAGATGTAACTTTTACCGACAGTGCATTTTTGGTAGTACGATTAAGTGCGGCTGAGCTATCAGCGCCAACAGCTGTTAGTCGGCTTCCTACTCAATGTACGTCATTGCTACACCACTTTACTTTCATTTTTTATCCGTTGGTAATTTTTGAATGCTTCATAGATTTCGCCATTTCTGTACATCCCGTTTCAACAGCCCCCCCTCCCCCCGCCGTTACAACCAATTATTATTGATACATTTAGCACTAAACAAAAATTAGAATTGTACTTTAGAGGCGCATGTGAAATTGTATGCGGAGTATTTTCAGAAAAGAAAGATTAGTCATTGAATACTTACGAACTGTGGCTTGATTTTTCCGGCCAACCGAAAATCAATTTCTTGACTACTGTGGGCCGTGGCTTTTACCAACTTGTGTTAAGGGCATGGCAACCAAGCTCTAATCTCAAAACTGCAATGCCTCATTTTACCTTATGAATACTAGAATTACATCTTTGGATAATTATTTGCTTTAGCAGCTTCTGCTCAAAATGGTTCCAAAGCATATGTAAATTGTTAAAAATGAAGAATAATTGAAGGATAATTATAAAACAAAAGGAAGATTTTTGCAACCTGTTCATTGTTTTTACTTGTCAAAATGTATGAAATAGTATGGACCTGAATGGCCATATTTGGGGCTTGAGATGTCTCCGATCACACTTCTGTGACCAATCGTTAGAACGTGTTTGGGGGGGGGGGGG
>NC_046658.1:7103905-7114326 GCF_010883055.1 Belonocnema kinseyi
TGGAAAAGGGGTCCATTTTGTTCTATTATTATCTTGCTGTTATTATTCAGGTTGAACAATTTACATGCACTTTAGAGCCATTTTTAGCAGAAGCTGGACAGGTAAACAATTACCCATCTTTGTTACATAATTGTAACCTACTTCTGTTTTAGGTGCAATTGTAGAATATGGGCGTCACCTATTTTTTGGCCGGAAAAACAGTTTTTTCGGCAACAAACTATTAGAATTTTTAATTGAACGATAACAGGCAGAAGTTTAAAATTATTGTTACTTTTATTACTACGGTCTCCTAATATGGGTATGTCACGATATCGAAATGATCATATTTAACTCACCGTTTAGAGGTGCTTTGAAACATCAATACGACCAGAAACGTCCCTTTGACATATCACAAAAATGTTTGTCAAAACTCCACCCTTAGCCAACGTCTCGTCGGGGCGAAAAGGCACCCCTATGACTAGTAAAAAAATAGTGTTGGTCAAATCTCTACCCCTTGAATATTATCATTAAAATATATCGTGACAGACCCATATCTCAGATATCATAGTAACAAAAGTAAGAATAATTTTAAACTTTTGCATCGTTAATTGCTTCATTTATCGTTCAATTAATGATTCTAATAGTTTTTTGCCAAAGAACATTTTTGTCCCAGCAAAACAGAGGTGACAGGTGACGTCCCTATTCTACAATCTAACCCTGTTTTGAATCAAGTATGTATTTGGAGTGAAAAAGTAGCTAATCTCAATATTTTTTGCATAAAATGATTTTTTCCAATGTTCGGTCTAAAATAAAAAAAAATATTTTTACGAAAAAGTATCGAGATTAGCCAATTTTTAACAACAAATCCAGACATGATTTAGGCCCTAAGTATCTAACGAAGATGTAATTCTAGTATTCATGGAGTAAAATGAGGAAATTCAATTTTGAGGTTAGGATCTGGTTCTAAGACCCTTTATAATTTTGGCATAATACTATAATAGCGTTGAATATTTACCTCGTTTATTTTTTGAACCGTGCTTTTTAGCCAATTGTATTTCAAGATCTATTTTTCCTTCCAGAAAGTCTTGTTTTTTTATCAGCATTTCTTCTGTTTCGCGTAATTTTTGTATTGCTTCAGCAGTGGATGGAGCTGCAACTTCCTTCTTCCCACCAAATATTTTGAAGAAACTCATTTTCAATTCTAAATTCTCACAGCAAAACTACTACTGAAATATAGTTTTTATTACTACGGAATACTAAACGAAGTACACTGACTATACATCATTTATGTACAGATTAGTTGTATTCTGCAGTGCGACTTTAATGCTGTTTCGAAGCCGAAAATCGAACGAATCTCTCTTTCTATCTCTACACAGGAGAAAAAGAGATCTGTTCGATTTTAGACTTTCAACACGGCATTGGAGTCCCACTGCAGACGTTTCTGGTCTCACGAGTAGAGATGGGGAGCATCAGGGGCGGTCAACGCAATGGGAAGTAGACGGCCGCGGACTATTATGATTATATTTAGTTCGCAGACCAATTGTACGCGCGCTGCTGTCGACAGCGGGTGAACGGGGCAAGGGAAGCATGACTTTTGAAATCGAAAGCCATGGAGAATAGATATAAGGAGACCAATCTGTAATGCATGGACTTCACCAAAAACGGTCAATTTTCTGTTGCCAGAAGTACGCACAACCCACATGTTTAAAATCACACTTACGCAAGTTCAGAACTTTCCGAGCGTGGCGTGCTAACCGCACTTTTAAAAAAATATTGCCGCCTCCATTGATTTGTTTTGACAGGTCGCTCGAACAAATAAAGAATTAATAATCAGACAAGGTTTTGTAAAATGTTTGTGGAATAAAAAATTATTCGATATGGAAGAGGTAGGTAGTATGTTTATGAAAATATCAAATTACTTTTACTAACACTATGCGTGCAACAGGTTTTCGACGCGTTTGTAACAAAAATAATAAACATACAACTTTTCAACACTCTGAAAGTCTTATACACTATACACTTGAAACCACACTTATTGGAAGCTTTCGCTTTTATACAGTGATTTTTAATTGTAACACCCTTGCCTTTATTCACAAACTATTCATTGTTCAATCATTATTTATTTACATTTGACTCGCGTTCACATCGGCGGCCATATTTTATTAAAGTGCGGTTGGCACGCCACGCTCGGGAAGTTTTGAACTATACGTAAGTGTGATTTTGCACGTGTATGTGCGTACTTCTAGCAACAGAAAAGTGTTAATTTTCAGTTCCACTATTTTGGTCTCCTTATGTCTATTCTGCAATTATAAAAGTCCCGAAATATAAAAGTTGAATTGGAAAATTCACGAAAAATAAAATAAAAAAAATTCCAGATAATAAGATATTACCGAATTTTAAAAATTCCCTAAGAAAATGGCTGAATTATAAAATAACCGAACCAGAAAGTTCCTGAATTTAAACAATTAAAATTTTTTTTTATTAAATATTATTTATTTCTTGAAAATACAATAATCGAATATATATTTCTGGATGAAAAAATTTGCTTCAAATGTGCATATTATTTGAAAAAAATATAAAAAAGTTCTGAAAAAACGAATTTTTTATTAATAAAAAAAATAATAAAAATAACTGTTGATACAAATCGTTGTTGAATTTAATCCTTCAAAGTTTGTTCAAAAATGTTATTATGTAGGTACGAAGAAAATTTAGGCAGAACATTTTTTCATTTCAAACCGCACGTGTTTTTTAATGTATTTTTTAATACATTTTTTATAAAATTATTATTCAGGTGCCGAAGATTTCATTTTTTGGGATTTTTCATTCATCCCTTTCGGAATTTTTTTTCAGTGGTCTCATATTCTTATATCTCCTCGTAAAATGATGTCTTTTTTCCAAATAAAAAGACAATATTTCAAAATCATAAAAAGTATCTATTCTCTTTTAAATTATTTCAAATCTTTTAAAATTATTTTTAAATTTTTTCGGAACTTTTAAATGTCTTTTAGACTGATTCCCATTTTTCCTAACATTTTTCTAAAATCCTGCACACAAAATTGTTTTAAGAGCTTCCAGATTTTTTCTAATATTGTAAATTTTTTGAAATGTTTTGAAATATTTTTAAACATTCTCTTTGAGTTCTGTACTTTTTAGAAATAAAAATCATTTTAAATCTACCCAGAAATTTTTATTTTTTCCTAATATTTTTAAATTCTTGAGAAATTCCAAATTTTGTGCTTTTCTTTGAAACATTCAGAAACCTCCAGCTTATTTGATTTTTTCTAAATTAATGGTTATTTAACTGTTCTTTAAGTATCAAAATAAAATACTTTTACCTTCAAAATAAAAAAATAAAATAAAACAATTATAATCGTAACATTCCAAGTTTAAATTTGTCACTCTGAATGGTGTGTGTGACGATTTGTCCCGGTCGCCGGTCTAGCTCAATATTTAGAACAACTTTCATTTTTTTGAAATTGTAATTTTTCGGTTGTAATTTACCGGGCATTCATTTCATTCTTTGAAAGATTTTCTACAATTCTTCTTGATGATTTTTACATTCTCATCCAAAATGAGAAGGTGTTAGTTTTTTATGAAAAATAACTTTGTTGGATATTATCAAATATCGACAATTTGAGGCCCCTTGAGTCAGAAAAACAAGTTTTACGTCGGGGTCTGTTTGTCTGTACGGCTTCGTCGTCGTTGTTGTTGTTGTCTGTATACCGGATAATTTTCGAAAGACTGGTCCGACTGGATTGGGCTTTGACACACTGTTTGAGGGACCAAAAAGGAATATCGAGTTCGTTAAACAGCCATTTTTGATAAAAATCCAAAAGTTGAAGCTTTTTCAAAATGTTTCAGACCACTTTTTTCAAAATTTGAAAATTCTATCCACAGCCATTTATGGTACAAAAAATATGAACACTTTATCCTGACAACTTTTTTTGATAAAATCAAACTTAACAAAGTTAAAGGATTTTCAAAATCCAAAAAACCGAACGAAAATGGACATTTGAAGCAAAAAAAGATTGATATGGAAAAAAGTCAAGAGGCGAAAAACGCTACTTTTTCAAGGCCCCATGATTGTTTTATCACATTCTCATCCATAATGAGAAGCGCTTTATGCGAAAAATCATTTTCGCGAATTTCATGAAATTTCGACGTTTTGAGGCTCCTTGAATCAGAAAAACAAGTTTTTACATCGGTATCTGTCTGTCTCTCTGGCGTCTACGTCTTCGTTGTTATTGCATTTGTGGTTGTCTATACATCGAATAACTTTCGAAAGAATAATCGAATGGGGGAAGAATCTTTCGGGGAATAAAATTAGTATTTATAGGTCGACAAAGGTTTGTTTTCTTTATCAAATTTGGCTTTTATCTAAATTTTTACAGTTTTTTTTACTATAATACAATTTACGTTTGTATCTCGGGCGAAGAATTCTATTCTATTGTTTGACAAATATTCTTTGTAAATCAATATTTTTCACAGAAAATTACCCCAAGTGACCTTCAATTATAATTTTATAAACGTGAAAAAATCACAGTTCAATGTTTTCTACGAAAAACACAATCCCTGAGTGACAGAACGAAATCAGAAAAAATAAGAGTTAATTTATTCAGGAACAAGCTGTTTGAACAAAAATGACCTTGAGTGAAGCTTTAATATATATGTTAATTTTTACAAAAATCAGGCGTATTTTCTTACAAAAAAATTAAAATTTGTGGGGGAGGTGAAAAATGATCAAAAAATAAATAAAACTTAAAGTTGTACGATTTTAATTTGTAACTAAATGATTTGAGAGGTTTCAATCTAAAATTACCGAACACTTTCCATTCAAAAATTCAGATGACATATTTAAATAGCTTTAAATTTGAAATTACTCAATATACTGAAGACTACCAATTTAAAATGTCTTAACTATTCAGGCTTTAAATATTATATAAATATTATAGTATTAAAAACCTTAAAAAAGGTCAGAGGTTTTAATAGTTTAATATATGTGATAGAACCTCTTTAAATTTGAAATTAGTCTATACTTTTTGATGTTTAAGCTACAGTTATTCCATTTTAGAAGTTATAAATTACAATTGTGAAAAACAAATAAAATGTTTTAATTAATTTATATTTAAAACAAAAAACCTTTGTATAATTCAATCTAAATGCAGCTACAAACATTTAATTTGAAATGCGTTGAATTCAAGGTATATTTTTAAAAGAAAACTGAACGCAAAAGATCGACTTTCAAAGGAATCGAAAGAAAGTGACTCGCTGGATTGCAAATGAACATGGAAAATGGTGTATTTCTGCATTAAAAGTTTTAAATAAAAACTTTTTCGCGGTGTAACATTCTGAAAATGAAGCAATTTTAACGTTAAAATTCAAGTTCTTAAACTAAAGGCCTAAAAATATGCAAATTTTAGAATTAGTGTTGTGCAAATTGTATTGGTATCTTAAAAGAGTATAAATAGTTCTTAAATTAGTATTTAAATTTTCTGAAGTTTACCTTTTTTACATAACTAGATGTCAAAAAATCCTACCAGTGACTGAAATGGATTAGAAAAAACTCGCCAAGATCCAAGAATAAGGATGTACAGCGAATTAAAAATTTTTTCATTGTGATTATCTTTAACTTTGTGATATCACAAATTTCCATACAATTTTTTTTTATTAAGACTGTAAGAAAAAATCAACAAGATCGAGCGCCGAAATTATAATTTGAGCAAATTTTCTGTAATTCTATGGGGACGGCTGAAATATACCGAAAAATAAAATTGCCGACTCGGTAAAACTCTATCCCGAAAAATACAATTCCAAAACTAATAAAATTCCTGAACAGTTTATAATATTAACGAATTTGAAAATTCCCAAATAAAATTGTTTCTTAATCAGTATTAATTATTTATTAAAAATACGATAATAAAATATTGTTATCAAATTAATTTTTGTTTAATATTTAAAGTATTAAAAATTATTGTTTGAATTTAAAATTAAAATTATACAAAAAATTTTACGGACAAATTAATATACAAAAACACGTGTTTTTTAATCAACATTTCGATTTTTCGGAAGAACTTTTGTGATTTAAAAAATACTATATATATTTTCAACCAAAATATCTTATCCAGAAATAAATTTCGTTTTAAATATTGCTATTTTAAATTTAAACAATAATGTTTAAACACTTCAAACATTTAAAAAGTTGTTTCTTTGGTATAAATATTTGAATATTTCAATTAAAAAAAATATTTTTCAAAGAAAATTGTTTTCAGCACTTGTTTATCTCGAAATGTCTTTCTATAATACTTTTTTTTTAATTAAAAATATGATTTTTCGAGAACATTTTTTGTATAATTAAAAAAAGACTACCGAAAACCTGGATCAAGCTTTCAGATCCGAAAAAATTCAGGGATACATACATGTCAAACTTTTCTAACCTCAAAAAGTCTTTCTACTGCTTTACCGTCATATTTTACGAAGAATGAGAAAACCAGAATTCGACTTCGTAGTACAATGAGGGCAGCACCTGGATAGGGCAGAAAATGTGATGTCTTATATATATAATTCCCCACTCCGACGCTTCGTACTGCATCTACGTTTATAATATCAGAGATCTCTGATAATATCTTTAACGTGTGATTTTACACATGAGCGTGTGCGTACTTCTGGCAACAGAAAAGTGACCGTTTGTGGTAAAGTCCATGCATTACATATTGGCTTCCTTACATCTATTCTCCGGGCCGTATGCATAGTCCGAGCTTAAGTGCAAGTCCCCCTTAAGCATAACCTTAAGGCAGCATTTAGAGTCAAAGACCGCTATCTTAACAAAAATTTAAAAATTCGATCTTCGCTAAGACGTCTGTTGAGATAGATATTCGTAAACATTGCTTAAGACAGGACTAAAATTTAAAACCAACAGATGTATTCATAGTTGAATAAGATAATCTTATAGGGAGACCTTAACCTTACTTTTCATTGAAAAACGAGAGTTTTTTCTAAGTCAACATTTTTGTTGACTTGAGATCGTCTTAAATAAAATGTTATTAAGAAAAGCCGTACTTTTTTGTTTGAAGGTATTACTTTGTTGAGAATTTTCAAAGTCTCAGACCTTTGTTTCACGATTTAAAAAAAATTTTATTGTACATAATTATTTTAGTAATAGAAAACGAGCCCTACCCTACCGAGAAGAATCTGAGTATATACTACAAATTCTTTAGGTCAAAGAAGCTCAGCGAAATTCTCCGCAGGCACTCAGGTAGATATTTATAAAGGTCCAGGAAGCTCGTTTAAATGGTCTGAAGTCTTTAAAATATCCTTTCCGAAATTGAAATAAGAATACAATCATAAATAACAAGCAGAGAGGCTATCTCAATAGAGTAGTCGACACTCAAGGGTCCTTTGTTAAGCTTTCGGATTAAAACAATGTCTCTTAAGACTATTCTTGTTAATATTATAAACCAATGCATTATTCAGGCATTTATCGTCAGAAACATTCGTTTTTTTCGAAGTCAATTTTTTAAAATTAGGAACTTCATGATAATTTCAAAAAAATTCATAATTTATTGATAAATTATATTCTTTGGTTAAACACATTTAATTTAAAAATGCATGATTGCGGCATTTTTCGACGTAAAAACTCGTTCTTTTTCAGTCAGTCCTTCTAATTTCAGAAAAAAAGGTTTTTTTTCATTCAATACTTACAGTTATTTAAAAAAAACAGAAAAGTAATAAAGTAATTATGAATGTTACTGAAATTATCGTAAAGTTCCCAATTAAAAGGACAGACATTGGGAATAAATGAGTTTTTCCGTCGACAAATGCTGAAATAATGCACTTGTTTATTAAATATGTTTGAAAAATCATAAAATTGATACAATAATTATGAATGTTGCTGAAATGAACATGAAGTTCTTAATTAAAAGGACTGCTATAGACAAAAACGAAATTTTCGTCATCAGATGTCCGAATAATGCATTTCTTTATTAACTTTTTTTAAAAATAAATAAAATTTATCAAATAGTGAAGGATGTTTCTAAAATTATGATAGGTTCCCCATTAAAAGGATTATCATTGATAAAAACGAATTTTTCCGTCGATAAGTGCTCGAATCATGTATTTGTTTATTAAATTTGTTTGATCCTGAGGTTCCTAATTTCAAAAACATGACATCGAAAAAACGAAATTTTCTGACGACAAATACCTGAATAATGCAACTTTGGCTTATCCGAAACACAAAATCCAAAAATATTCTTAAAAAGCACATGCGTGGGTATCGGATGAACCTCTATTATTAAAAAATATTTAAAAATGAATTAATGGTAGTTTTGACCATTTTTGCAACGTAAATTGTTTTAAAAAGTTGTTAAATGTTAATAAAAAATTATGATCGAGGGTCATACGATAGCGATACACCTTATCAAAATTTCCTTTAAGTTTAAGACAAATCGGCCCAGTAGATCGGCCGGAATCGTGGCCGTCAGCTTAAAAAACAATGTTTCGAGAAAAACGCGTTCAAAATTTAACCCTTCGAAGCACAGCGTATCATATATGATACACAGAATAAATGTAGTTATGGGAAGTTTATGGGGACTAGAACAGTGAAACTCGGTAATATTAGGTTTTCGGGGACGCTGAAATCGAGCCCGACGTCAAAATGGTAAAATTCAAAATGGCGGACGAAATATATGAAAATTAATCCGATATGCTACATGTTTGCTATTCGGGGGGTTTCAGGGTCGCTGAAAACGAATCGAACCTCAGAATTGAAAAATTTTAAATGGCGGATTCAATATGGCGGACGAAATATATGAAAATTGATCCGATTTGTTTGGTGTTTGCTACTCGGGGGTTGTCAGAGTCGCTAAAAACGGATCCAAATGACTAAAAAACCCGCACTAATACTACCGGATAAGTACTAAAGAATTGTTCAATTGTCCATGCACACCGTGCGTTACGAGCGCTTCGGGGGGGGGGGGGGGCGCGGCGTATTTCGGTTTTCAGACACTTTCAGCACGCTTTGAGACAAATGTTGGTTTCTATCCTATTTTTAGATGTATATAGTGACCAAATCTGAGAAAACAAATTTTTGGATTTTTTAAAAAATTATTTGTGTACTAGCCCCTTAAGAGAAATTTTCTTCAATAAAATATTGTTTCCATTTAAATTTCTTTCAATATGACTTACAAAACGTTAAATTATTGAAAATGATAGAAAACACATTTTTAACAAATAATTTATTCATAAAAATTTTCTTTGTTTATTGTATCATGATGGAGTATCTTGATATAATGTAAATCTATGAAAGGTTCGTGATTAAAAAAATTTTCCTATTACTGACGAGCACCGGGAACGTCAAATAGAAAAAATTCTCATTTTTTCGTCATATTTATTCATTTATAACAAAATTGAAAAATTAAATTAAAAATCAGGCTCGACAACTTTATTTGAAATTTTATCAGCTTTAAAAAAAACATCCAAGTTGGTCCACAGGTTCAGCCGAAATCGTATTTTGAACCAAAAAAATGTACGATTTTAACTGTGAAAATTTAAGTATGTTTTAACCAATCAGATTGTCGGATACATGAGAATTATTACAGAATTTGCCGAATACGCACTAAGACAATCTTAAGTTTTGTCTTACTAAAGCTAATCTTACACAAAATAAGATTTCCAAATTTTTAAATTTTTCTGTTATTGAAGATTCTTAACTTGATCGATATTGTGTAGATTCTTCTGCCTTCATGGTTTGGAGGGTTGATCTACTGTCGGTAAGGTACAATCTCTGATTATATAGCAGATAAATTTAAAAATTTGAAAATAATTACTTGCACCATTAACACCTAGCTAAAAATTGGCGGTATGTTCTTGAAATAAGATTTCTTATTCTAATCCCTCTAATAGCTTAATTGGAATTAATAGAACGTTTCTCGTAAATGGAATGAGATATGCCAAAAAAGACAACATTTTTGAATACAACTAGAAAATTGTATGTCAGTATATAAGCTATAATTATAAATAAGTATAATGAGAAAATTCATCAATTAAAAAAAAGTGTTAATAATTTGAAGAGAAATTTAAAAAGGGAGAGCGGTTTAGCCACGACCTACTACTTGTAAATAACTCTGCCCGGCCGGTACGTGACGAATACAAAAGGAATATTATATTACCGTCGCACCACTCTTAAAATGACCACTAAAAGGATCTTGAAAAGGACCCAAATCTCTCAAACTATCTCCGAGACTATTTTGTTTCAAATCGACTTTGTTTATAGACTCAAATGGGCCGAGCTATTTCGCTAAAGAAAACTCAGAGATTTCTTTCGGTAGGGAAGGCTTTAAAAAATGTTGCTTCTCTGTCTTTTGTATCATATTCTTCAAATTTTACTTTAAGTCTTTCATTTTCCTTTATTTATAATAAAACTAAAACAGCTGTAGGAACTATGTATG
>NC_046658.1:7114426-7116265 GCF_010883055.1 Belonocnema kinseyi
TTTTAGCTTCTCTTCAAACCTCCAGGCTCTCTTAATTTGTCTAGTAACCATATTTTCTCTCCCTAACTCTTCTTTTAACATATATCCTGGGAAACTCCAGCTAAAAACCAAAAACCTAGGTAACAGAACTCCTCCACAATTTCCACTTTACAATGGATTTCTTTGCCCGAGGTACACACATAAATTGTACTATAGTAAAAACAACTGGAAAAATTTAGACAAAAGCCAAATTTAGTAAAGAAAACAAACATTTGTCGACCTATAAATACTAATTTTATTCCCCGAAAGATTTTTCAAAAATCTCTTCGAAACACTTTTATTGCAATAATTTAATTGAAGAAAGATATTTTTTATAAAAATAAAAATAGTACAATTTTTTCATACAATTCTTAAAATGAAAAAACTGTGTGTCAGACAGCCACAACATCAATAACAACGACGACGTAGACGCCAGAGAGACACACAGATACCGACGTAAGAACTTGTTTTTCTGACTCAAGGGGCCTCAAAACGTCGACATTTGGTAAAATCCGAAAAAGTCATTTTTCATAAAAAACTAATACCTTCTCATTTTATATAAGAATGTAAAAATTATCAACAAGATTTGTAGAAAATATTTCAAAGAATAAAATGATTGTCCCGTAAGTTAGAACCAAAAAGTTACTATTTAAAAAAAATTAAAGTTGTTCTAAATATTGAGCTAAACTCGCGACCGTGACAAATCAGGAAAAAAAAGTAAATTTGAAAATTAAAATGCAGTACGAGTATTAAAAATTTAACAGTGATTAATTTTACAATATGATTCTAGATCTGTTCAAAATGATATAATTTACATATTTTAACGTTAAAATTTGAACTAAAATAATTCAAAAGCCTTAGTAGTGACACACGCGTAAACGTTCGAATTAATGGCTTCTTAAATGAACGCCTTTATTCAATTTCAAAATCTTTTTGAAGTATTATTTCAGTACAAAATATTCAATTACAAAACAATTTTCAATGTTAAACATTTTGAAAAAGAATTGTCACAATTTCAGAGTGACAAATTTAAACTTTGAATGTTACAATTATAATTGTTTTATTTTTTATCTGTATTTCAAAGGTAAAAGTATTTCATTTTGATTCTTAAAGAACAGGATTTTACAAAAATGTTAGGATAAATGGCAATCAGTCTAAAAGACATTTAAAAGTTCCGAAAATTTTTTTAAATAATTAAAAAAATTTTGAAATAATTTAAAAGAGAATTGATACTTTTGATGATTTAAAAATGTTTTGAAATGTTGACTTTTTATTTTGAAAAATTACATAATTTTAAGAGAAGGTATAAAAATATGGCACCGCTGAAAAAAATCCCGAAAAGGATGAACGAAAAATCCCAAAAAATGAAATCTCCGGCACCTGAATAATAATTTTATAAAAATTGTATTAAAAAATACATTAAAAAACACGTGCGCTTTGAAAGAAAAAAATGTTTTATCTCAATTTTCTTCGTACCTACAGAAGAACATTTTTGAAACAAACTTTTCAGGATTCAATTCAACAACGATTTTTTCAAAATTTATTTTCATTATTTTTTTATTAATAAAAAATTCGATTTTTCAGAACTTTTTAATATTTTTTTTCAAATACTATGCACATTTTCAAACGAAATTTTTCATACAGAAATATATATTCGATTATTGTATTTTCAATAAATGTGCCGGGAATTTTATTTTTCGGGATTTTTCAGTCGCTTTTTCTTGAGAGAAACCTTGGTGTTGATGTTTCTCCGGGTCGTAAAGCATCGCTCTTCATCTATTGGATGCCTGCCCGCGGTTGGTCTTAGTGTCGCCTCTCTTT
>NC_046658.1:7116365-7118845 GCF_010883055.1 Belonocnema kinseyi
AAGATGGCTTCGTGGAAATTGAGAGAGGGTTTTGACATTTAGCGCCCTCCATGGTCATCCAGAGAAGTAAGTGAAACGAGCGCGAAATTCGAAATGTGTAGTTAATAAGAAACAAAAGAAGGAGCATATTTTACTAGAACGTTCATTAGAAGAATAAAAATAAAATAAAAAATAAGTATATTCTTTTACCATCTGTACAGTATATACGTATAGTATATAAAAAAATTAAATGAAATTTATGAAAAAATGCCTGGATGAAAGGAATCAAATGAATGGACAGAATTATGGTGGGACTATTATTTCGTTCAAAATGTACCAATTTAAAAAAAAATTCTTTTTGGTTGAAATTTCATCTTAGGCGGTAGATTATTAACCTTCTTGATGACTAGTTCGTCTTTTGTACTTAAAATTCATTTCGTCGGTTAATAATTTAAATATGAGGTTGACAACTCCTTTAAAAATTTCCAAATTTTTTTTGGAATTTCATGTATTTTGTGAAACATATGGTTTCTTTTTGGTTAAAAATTAATGTCCTGAATAAAAATTGAATAACTTTAAATAAATATTTATGGGTTTTACATAAAATTTTATTTTTTCGATGGACATTTATTGTAGGTTATGTTAATAGTAGATTGAGAATTTCTTTAGAAATTCAAATATTTGGTTGGCGTTTCATGTATTTTGTGTAAAATCTTTGTTTCTTGGTGCAAAAAATTAATCTCTTCGGCGGAAAATGAATTTTTATATAAAAATTCATTTTCTAAACCGAAAATTCATTTTTAGAACTGCGAATGTAACTATTCCAATGTTTATTGAAAATAATTTTGCTTATAGTAATTTTTTAATTTAATTAAAAATTTGTTCACGTCATTTGCCACGATTAAATATTTCGATAATAACTTCTTCTTCGTTTAAAATTTATTTTACTTCCATCCGCTATTCTAAGGTTTTGAAAAGTATTCATTGATTTTAAATTGTTACGATATATAGGTTATTTGCAGAAGATGTCGGTGAAATATAATAAGAATCAATTCACATTAATATTTTTTTACATTTATTACTCTTCTGACATACAATGTATGAAATAAAGTAAACATTCATTATACATACGTAATAAAATGATATAAAATTCATACGAGCATTGAAGTAATTGTATTAGTTCTGTTGCAATTAGCAGAAAGCATGTGGATATATTGAACCTGTGGCCTATTACAAAAATGTGTATACAATTTCTGAGCATTTTATTTCAAGCCATCATTATAACGGATTGGATTAGAATGCAATTTACTGGTTCAAAAGTGAAAAACTTTATTAAGAACTTTTCCTTTTTGTTTAAAACTTGCAGGCTTTTATATAGAAAATTGACTAATGTTTTACAATTTGTATTTCCCTGCTGAAAGTTCTACTGGAATTTGTTTTTATTATTGAAATTTAAATACTTTATATTCTAATTTTTATTTTGCCCTTAAAAATCCATCTCTTTTTAATAAAATTTTCATGCTTGTTGGATTTAAATGCAATTCACTGTTTCAAAAAAGAACAAATTTATTAAAAACTTATTCTTTTCGTTTAAAACTTGCAGGCTTTTATAGAAAATTGACGAATGGTTTAAAATTTATATTTCCCTGCAGAAAGTTCAACTGAAATGTTTTTTTTTATTGATATTTAAATACTTTGCATTCTAATTTTTATTTTGCCTTTTAAAATTCATCTTTTTTTAGTAAAAATTTCATGTTTGTTGGATTAAAATGCAATTTTAATCCAACAATAAGATCCTGCATAAAATTGTTCACTTTTGTACCAGTAAATTGCATTTTAATGCAACAAACATGAAATTTATATTAAAAAGAGATGAATGTAGAAAGGGAAAATAAAAACTAGAATACAAAGTATTTAAATTTGAATAAGAAAAACAAAATTCAGTTGAAATTTCAGCAGGGAAGTAAACATTTTAAACCATTAGTCAATTATCTATAAAAGCCTGCAAGTTTCAAACGAAAAGGACAAGTCATTAATAAAATTGCTTACTTTTGATCCAATCCGTTATAATGATGGACTTGAAATATAATGCTCAGAAATTGTATATACATTTCTGTATTACGCCAAACGTTCAATATATCAAACGTTCAATATATATAGAAGTAAAATCAATTTTCAACTCAAAAGAAGTTATTATCGAAATATTTATACGTGAAAAATTACATGAAAAAATTTAATTCAATTTAAAATTCAATTGAATTAAAAAATTACTATAAAAAAATTGTTTTCAATCAAAATTGGAATAGTTGTATGTATGCATGTATGTATGTATTTAATCTCTCCCTTTTACGGGTTTAAGGGCCACCGCTCCCTGTACATATATTTACAATTTCATTCTTAGTCTACCAGGTGTATACATATGAAACCGGTATTGCCATCTAGCGGCCAGTAGGCACACTTGTAGGCACTGTCGGAACTTACCATTTGTGCTAATTGGCGTA
>NC_046658.1:7118945-7125289 GCF_010883055.1 Belonocnema kinseyi
TATAAAAAAGTCAACCTATCAGACGGTTCGGCCCGACGGTCTTCCCTCTTGGATTCAAGAACGGAATTCGGTTTGCAGGGTATGGTGGGGGTGGTCGGGCCACCTTAAGTCGAACGCATCTGAGTATCGAATTGGAAATTGAAAAAAAATTGGTTTACTTTTCAACTCAAAAATGAATTTTTATATACAAACATGAATTTTCAACGAAAGATATTAATTTTCCACCAAAAACAAAGCCAGATGTTTGAGAAAATGCATGAAATTTCAAAAAAAAAAATTGAATTTTTAAAAGGAATTGTCAACCTCATATTTACATTATTAACCAAAAAAATGAATTTTAAATAAAAAAGAAGAATTAGTCAGCAAGAAGGTTGATATTCTACCACCTAAGACGAATTTTCAACCAAAAAGAATGTTTTTTAACTTGTTACATTTTCAACGAAATATTGGTCCCACCATAATTCTTTCCCTTTACTTGAATTCTTTCATTAAGGAATATTTTTATAAATTTCAATTATTCTCATATACTATACGTATATATTGTACAGATAGTAAAAGAATATACTTATTTTTTAGTTTTTTCATGTCCTTCTTGTGCATATTCTAATAAAATATGCTCCTTCTTTTGTTTCTCTCAAGCTACACATTTCAAGTTTCGCGCGTGTTTCACTCACTTCTTTAAGCGACCGTAGAGGGCGCTGATTGTCAAAAAACTCTTTCAATTTGCCTCAATCCGCCTTTGACCGATATCCCGTCATCTGACCCAACATTTTAGAAAAAGTGGAAATCATCTCATAAATATTTATTGGAATGTTTTTGTTACTAAATAATGTAAGAAGAAAACAAGAACGGTACCATTTGTTCTGCAATTGCAGGCTTTTAATATCGTCAGATATCGTCGATCATAAAACTGGCAGAAAATCATCGTTTTGGCTTATTTAAAAAATGTACTTTTTAAATATTCAGATACGAAAACTATTCATGCTTAAAAGTTTATGGTCGTTTACAGCTACGAGGTATCATTACTTTTTAAATACTTATTCTTTTTTCTTTAACTTTTGTTGGAAAGCAAATTTCGTTTCACTACCGAAAAGGTTTATTGTGGTTGATAACTGTGGTATTACTTCAATTTTTCGCGTAATAATACGATTTCTACTTTTTCCACTTGTCCAGTCAGTTGACCGTCAGATTACCGGACATCAGTCATCTAACCAGTGTCTCCAGAACGTGGGATTTTTCGGCCCCGACCACTTTCCCATCTGGGAGCGACACATTGAAACGTAGAGTATCGGTGAGTCAGCTCTGTTAAATGCTGCTAAGCCCAGCCTCGTATAAAGTCGAAAATGCACGAGCAAGAACCCGAGCTCTCCCAAATTAAATTCTGCGAAGACCAGCTTCGTGTAAAGACGAAAATGCACGAGCAGGAATCTGAGCTCTCCCGACCTCACGGATGACGATCTAGCTGCTCCTAAAAGTTTATTTAGGTTTTGAAATCCCGATTACCTTAGAACCATTAGGCTTATTGCGAAGAGTCAAATGTAATTTACTTTATGTAAATAAATATAGGAGACAAGACTTCTGGGTGTAAAATGTTTCAAATTTAGTGTTGCATGCCTTAGTCATATTTTTAGTAAAAAATGGATTTTTAACAAATAAAAAAACAAATTTTCGACAAAATAGTTAAATTTTCGACCTAAGAAATTACTTTTAAAAATAAATTTTTTAACTTAAAGACTGTAGTTTATACTGAAGTTTGTAGTTGAAAAATTAATTTTTAAATCGAAATAAATGCCAATTTTCAACAAAAGAAATTAATTTTTATCTAAAACGAATTAATTTTTAAAGAATAATAATTCACCAACAAAGAAGAAAAATTTATAACTAAAAAGAAAAATTGGCAAGAAAAAAGTGTCAACAAAATTGTTTAATTTTCATCTATAGAAACGAATTTTAAACTAAAAAAAAAGTATTCGATAAAACATGGAATAATTAAATTTTCAGACAAAAAATTCAATTTTCAACGAAAGAAATTCATTTTCATCTAAAATTATAATGTTTACCGAAAACAGAAATTCAAAATTTTCAAAATAAATTTTAAAACAATAAAAATGTTTGTCTACAAAATAGATAAATTTTCAACGAAAAACGGTTACATTATCAGGTTAAAAAATCAATTTATAACCAATAATTTTTCATCAAAATTGTTTAATTTCCAAAAAATAGATGAACTTTTAACCATTTTATACCATGATAGAAGAAGTTTCATCAAAAAATGCATTTTCATCCAAAGAAATGAATTTTTGATTAAAATAGATGAATTTTTAAACAAAAAGAATAATTTTCGAATGAGAAAGGTCAATTTCCTACAAAAAAAAATTCAACCAAAAATGATATAGTTAAATTTTTAGTATTAGAAAATGTTTTCTCAACAACAAAAAAATCGAATTTTCAACAGAACAGTTAAATTATCAACCAAAATAGTTATTTTAAAAGATTTTAATTTTAAAATAGTTTCTTTTTCGATGGAAGTAATGAATTTTCGACTGAAAAATGTTAAAACAAAAAAAAAACACACGTAAAATCGAATTTACAACAGAATAGTTCAATTTTTAAACGTATAGTTAGATTTTCATTTAAAAAATTATTTTTCAAGCAAAAATGGAATGAATTCTGAGAGAAAATTTAAAAAAAGATCACAATTTTTAAAAATTATTTCGTAATTTTTCCATATTATATAATTTTAGAAAAAATAAGGAATTTAATTCTTATAAGGCCTTCTTGCGCAATTTTGTTGCACCATTTTTTGTTATGTTTATGTTCGTTTATAAAATTTTCTTTCAAATTTTTGTAAGTTTACGAAATATTCAAAAATTTTGAAACGATTAAAAAATAATTAAAACTTGTAAAAAGCTCAGGAAAATTTCGAATCATTCTTAAAAATTAGAAGACTAGAAGGTTTGAAAATATTAGAAAAAAGAATTATTATTTTAATAATCGTTTGAAAATTTTTAATATTCTTTATTCACAAAAATGTACTTCAAAAAAAATTCAAAAAGATTTTGTAACACATCAAACGATTTCTTAAAATTTAAAACAAGAGCGAAGAAGATTTTGAAGCAAAATGTTTCAATTTGATAAGAAGAAAAAGTTTTAAAAAACGTAAATAAACCAGTAAATTCAAGAAATATTTAAATGAATGGAAGAGATTCAAATCTAATTTTAAACGTAAATTTTTTAGAAATGAAATGAATTTATTTTGTTTTAAACGTATCAGAAATATTACTGAAATATAATAATGCAATTGTATGGTTGAAATATGAACTGTACATCTTCTTGGGCTTAATTATCGATTATTTCACTAAGAGTTGAATTACTTTGTAAAAAAAAGAGTATTTTTTCAACAAGGTCTTATAATTATGGTTAAAAATTTAACTATTTGGTTGAAAGTTTAACTCTTTGATTGAAAACTTATATTTTTCGCTGAAGAAAATCAACTTTTTTTTAGATAATTCCTTGTTTTGAGTTTAAAATGGAATAATTTCGTTGAAAATTCATGTATTTCGTTTGAAATTTGTCTTTTATTGTAGATCATTAATTTTATTTGTCGAAAATTCATGTTATTGGTTGAGAATTTAAAAAATTATTTTTTTTTATCTGAAAATGTAACTATTCTAGGATTTATTAAAAATTAATCGTTTTTATCTGGAAATGGAACTATTCAATTTTTGGTTGAAACTTTATCCTGTACAGTGTACATTGTATTAGTTAAAACACCAATTGTTTGATAGAAAATTAATTTAATTTGTTAAAAAGTAAACTTTTGGGTTGAAAATTGATATATTTTGTTAATTAGATTTTTTCCTAAAATTAAAAAAACTGCAAAATACAATAATTTCCTTAAAATCTTCCGGATTCTTTTTTTTTTAATTTAAAAAATTTTTCAAATACTCACTTAAAATCTATTTGTCAAAATAAAAAAACATTTTCAATGTTCTTAGCAATCACAACATTTTTTGTTATTCTTTTTAAATACTGTACAATTCTCAAAAAGCTTTTTTTTTAAATCTGCAAAAGTCTAAATCGTGTTTCAAACTATTGGAAATAATTTTAAGTTTTAAATTAATTCTGAATCTTTTTTTGAATTAAAATTTTAGCGTATAAATGAAAATTTAGCTCATTACAAATTTAACAATTCAAGGCTTTCTATTTCGAACCATTCTGTTCAAATTTGTATAGTTTTTAACAGTTGTTTGCAATGAATTGTTTTAAATGAGTGATCAAATATTGCTGATAATCAAGAAATTTTCTTGTTTTAATTAAAAAATTTCAAATTGAATGGGTTAAAAATAAAAATTTTTTAGACTGATATAATATTTCAAGTCATAATCTAAAACAAATAAATTAAGTTTATTAACAAATAATTGGTGTTTTAAGTAATACAATTTACATGATAAAGTTTAACCAAAAATGTACTAGTTCAATTTCTAGATAAAAGCTGTGATAAAAAATTGATTTGAACAAGGAAAAAATACGAATTTTCAACAAAATTGTTAAATTTTCAAGGGAAAAGGTGAATTTTTGACCAAGGAGATTAATGTTCTAAAAAAAAAAACGATTTTAAAACTTAAGCTATATATACGATTAATTTTTAATCAATCCCATAATAGTTACATTTTCAGATAAAGATAAATAATTTTTAACGGAAAAAATTTATTTCAAACAAAGTTGTTGAATTGTCAACCAATCAGATGAATTTTCGACCAAGAAAATTAATTATCTGCAAAAAGAAACAAATTTTAAACAAAATACATGATTTTTCAACGAAATTATTTAATTTTAAAGTCAAAAAGACGAATTATCTAAAAAAATTTAAATTTTTCAAGCGGAAAATATGAGTTTTCAATCAAACAGTTAAACTCTCAACCAAATAGTTAAATTTTCAACCATAAATGTAAAACCTTGTTTAAAAAAACATATTCTTTTTACGAAGTAGTTCAACTCTTAGTGAAATAATCGACTTTTAAACCCAAAAAGATGTACAGTTCATATTTTCACCAAACAATTGCATTTTTGACCAAAAATGATACACTTTCAACCAAAAAGATTAAATTTCTACTAAAAAAGGTCAATTTAATATAAAAAATTTTTAAATTTTAAAGTCAAAAAGAGTATTCTCCACAAAAAAAGCTGAATTTTTAACCTAATTTAAAGGAAAATAGTTGAATTTTCAACTATAATTATGAATCTTTAATAAGAAAAAATTAATTTTTTTAATAAGTAGTTCAATTTTAAGTGGATAATCGAATTTTCCAACCCAAAATTCTGATTTTAATTTTTAACAATATAGTTGCATTTACAACAAAACGACTTTGCAACCAAAAAATATTTACAGTTGATAATTCAACAGAAAAATGTAATTTTTAATCAAAAAGAATAAATTTTCCATAAAGGACTTTAATTTCTACAAAGATAGACGAATTGTTAACAAAATACATGATTTTCGAACCAAAAATGGTATAGATTAATTGTCAGTTTCAAAAATGTATTTTCAACTCGGGTTGCGAATAGAGGGTCCCTGTACTAAGGGTTTCTGCTAAATATGGTTACAAAAATAAATAGGCAGTCGCGGACAATTGTCCAGGGGTGGTCCCGAAGGAATTAACCCCCAAGCGGAGGTGTGAAAACCGTGCCGAAAGCTGAATGGCACCTGGGTGAGGTGTCTAGACCGGTGACTCTGGGATACCGGGCGACATCTCAGAGTAAGCAGCCTTATCCTTGCATACGGGGCTCTACAAGGATGGACGAACCCCCTTCCCTAGCTTTTCGTGGGAACAACAATGACAACACCAAACATAGTTCTAGTAAGTGCGGTTCAAAACAACAGAACGCGCAGGGCTCCCGACAATGGGTCGGCCAACAACGCCGACCAATCTAGAGCTGGGGGAGCCAATGAAAATGGATTCAATGCGATGGATCGGCGGGATCCGTGACCTTTGGGTGGACGGAGCAACTGAATCACGACTTGCTAGACTGCTACGATGCGAGTGTGGCCCGTGAGCGGGGTTACATGGCACGGCTGCATGCTCTGTGGTGCGAGAAACACCCGGAGCTATCGCACTTTTCGCAGCAACGTCTGCGAAATCATGCTGAACTACTCCGTAAAAGGGGCAATGTAAGCGGAACACCTACTCTACCACAGCTAGAACAAGCCGGCAACAAAGAAAGAGAGGCGACACTAAGACCCAACCGCGGGCAGGCATCCAATAGATGAAGAGCGATGTTTTACGACCCGGAGAAACATCAACACCAAGGTTTCTCTCAAGCCTAAAGATCTGGCTGAAATG
>NC_046658.1:7125389-7128542 GCF_010883055.1 Belonocnema kinseyi
GGCTTTTGCTGGATCGTCGTATTGATTCCTTTACAGACTGTAACCACCTATCTCACGGTTGTGAGACGTGGTTATGGCTGAAATTTTACCGCGATTTCGCTCATTTTAAATTATATAAATATTCAGATTTAATATTTATGCGAAATAATGACTGAGAAATGCCCGAATAGAATTTTCGTGATCCTGAAATAACATTTTGGAGTACAAGATATAAAAAATTTGATTTTAATAAAAAGAGGTTATGATTTCTAAGTTCAGAGAAATAAATCATTTTTGTTTGTCCCAATGATTAATCTCGTCTCTGTCGAGTTCAAAATTAAATCTTTTTTTCTGAAGTCAGAATTAATAACGTTTTTTGCATGAAAATCGCATTATTTTTTCATGTTTTCATATGTCACTCCAAAATTCTAATTTGGGATTAAGAAATTACTTTGGATCCGTGTTCTATGAATACACCACGCAGTAACAATAGTAACTGCGGCAACTGTACATTTATTGCCAGACTTAGGGCTTTTTCACACGATTGCAGATCCGCAAGTTGCGGACTTGCGCAATTCATCAGTTGTGATATTAGAGACTCTTCCGTCAGCGGAAAAATCTCCAAATGGCGGTAATTTGAATACTCGGTTTTATTTGAATAGAAGATTTAATTTTTTTTAAATGATAGGCAAATGTATGCAGCTAAAAATTACTATGGAAGAATAACGGCGATTAATTAAGGGCATGTGATACTTACAGTTTCCCCGGCTTTTCTTCCACAAAAATGAAAATTTTTTAAAACTGAATTCGGAGATGCTATAAAATATCATAACGGACGTCTCCAGACTCTTTTTCGAAGCATAAGAACAAAAAAAAATTATTGTGCTAAATAAAAATTTTATGCATATGCATTATTTTGAAGTTACGTCGTTTTTCATTTCTGCCTTTCCGATATTCTGGAAATTATTCATGAAATAAGCTTTATTGATTGCCTGCAAACATGGTTAGTCCGGGGAGATTAGTTACTATGTTTATTTGTGAGTCCAAAGTTTTCGTCCAAAAATATTGTGTAGTTTGGAAGTAACGCTCGGGTGAATTGTAACACACATAACCTCGAAATATACACGCATGTTATTAGCAATATCAAAAATTTTTTGTTAAAAAAACACAAAAAAGTGTGCGGGGATGTCCGTTAGCATGTTCGCTATCATTTCCTAGATTTTGAAGACAAAATATTTTTTATTCTAGGAAAAAGCCGGGGAATCTAACACTGAAAAAATCGATACTATTTTCTAAGCGCTATGCAAATTAATCACATTTTGCTAAATTAAAACTTTTTAAAATTAACCTACAAAAAAAGTGTGTAGGGACGTCCGTTAGCATGTTCGCTATCATTTCCCAGATTTTTAAGACAATATATTTATTATTCTAGAAAAAAGCCGGGGGAACCTAAAACTGGTAAAATCGACAATTTTCTAAGTATGACATGCCCTTAAATAAAATTTTGGATTTTTTGACGAATAGAAACAAGCACATTCCAAATCAACTGATTCGCCCTAAAGTTCTGTGTGCATCAGTGTAGGTGTTTCTTACTTTGTATTCCTTCTATAACAAAGAAATATTTTTAGTGCACAGGAGGTAAGTGTTTTTGACATTCGTAACATAATGATATTATGCCTTTACAAAGATTAGTCTGTATAAGTTTTATTGAATGTCTTTACGAAAGCGTAACCAGTACATTATATGTAATTTAGAGGTGATGGCAGCTACGCTTTCGTAAATGCATTCCGTAAGACGAATACAGGCTATTCTCTGCAAAGGCATAATATTATCTCTGGCGAACCGAAGGAACCGAAAGGAGCCTCCACAAAGTACCCTTAAAGACCCCACTGACTCCCCCTTCGGTTCCTTCTCTAAAACCGTTAAAAAAAACAGCAAGATGAATTTTTAAATTGTTGTAATTCGGATTCCACGTTAAAAGTACGCCGTGGAAACCTTAGACAACAATGCTGCGATGCAAGTGAGAGAATTTTATTTTTAAACTCGCGCGCAATATACTATGGATGTGCTTGGAGTGACCTTCAGCAGAAGTTGATGACATTTTTAAAAATTTTTAGCACTTGCAAAAAAAAGTCTTGCGATTACACCGTGAGTTTCTAATGAAAATTTTAACGTAGAATCCGAATTTCAACAATTTAAAAGTTGATATTGCTTTTTTTTAGTTTTTTTAGAAGAAACCGAAGGGGGACTCAGTGCGGTCTTTAAGAGTACTTGGTAGAGGCTCCTTTCTCTCAAATGGATTAATTAGCTGATTTAGAATGTGCTTGTTTCTTTTCATCAAAATATCGAAAAATGTAGTTAATTCATTGCCGTTATTCTTCTACAATCATCTTTACCTGCATACATTTGCCTATCACTTGAAAAATATTAAATTTTCTATTTAAATAAAATCCAAAATTCAAATTACCGCTATTTGGAGATTTTTCCGCTGACGGAAAATATTGATTTTCACAACTGTTACGTCCAAATGCTGCTAGCGCTTTTATTTCGGTGGACCTCTACGTAGATTTTCGGAGATGTGGAGTTGGTTACCTGCCGTTGAATGGTGGAAACCATTAGCCGTGAAACATAGGTCAGGTTTGAAATAAAATGATTCACTTCGTACACAGATTTTAAATTGCTAATTAAATTTGAATGTTTATTATAATTTCTCGATATTTAATTGTTCATGAATGACATATTCCTGGATACCGTTCCTGGTATAAAAAACTATAATAATATAATGTAGTTCGTGGTAAACACGACAGATTTGAAAAGGCTGGTATTGTGGATCGCAATACTCTTCTATAATATCGATGAGCTCGGGGTCAGGAACAGACATTTTTCATCTAATTTGTTTCTGAACAAATAAGAATTGTTTGAAACTAATAAAATCAATTTATTTTTTTTATCTTAACTCACGCACACAAGCAAGTTCTAACCTTAAAACTTCGAAACACATCCGGACACTAGTCGCGTAACGCGGGAACGCTAAGTTTTTAGTTCCCTATGCCTTTGAATAAACTAATATTTTTCTAAGTCCAGTTTAATGAAAATACTTTAGAGGCTAGGAGTCGCAGGTTCAAGGTTTAAAAGAGCGCGCCGAAATCTGAATGTTCTGACATTTTTGTGCTC
>NC_046658.1:7128642-7129983 GCF_010883055.1 Belonocnema kinseyi
TTTTGGGCGTGGCTTATCCCTACTTTTAATGTTTAGCCAATCAAAATGCTGACGTCACTCACATTTAGTGTTGAATAACCAATGAAAAATGAGGTCACTTTGCTCTGCCTACTGATTTTCGGCAATTAAAGTGAGTGACAGTTCAAGGTAATAGTTCCAAAGTCCAACTTTTATCACCGGAAAACGTCAATCTCTTTGAGTGACAGTTTCCTGCTTTGAAGTCGAAAGGTCTCTTTTTTATAGCCTCTGGCTGGCGCCAGAACCTATTAACGATACTAAAAATAGCATGACATCTCGGGTTTCTAACCTCAAAATCTACTTTAGACAGAGAACTTAACAATATTATCAAAGAAAGTATATTGTAGCTGAAATAAGATATAATACTTAAATACTGATCTAATTTAGACGTAATAAAACCATGTTAATCGTAAGACTCGTGTACAATAAGAATTAGTTAACATTTACAGGTTAGATACATACGCATAATCAATTTGCATTTAAGAAGCTATTTGAAACTTCCCGCTAACGAATTTACTAGTTCCAAGAGTGTTTGTTAAAAAGGTCATAGCGCCCTGGGAGTTTAGTTCAGAAAACTTGCGCATGGCGTTACACAACTGATGACTTGCGCCAGCTTGCGCATGTCCGTATATTGCGGGAATGCAATAGTGTGAAAGAGCCCTTAGGCGTTTAAACCCATTGCTCCAAGGAAGGGGACTTGCTGACTTATTTGCTATCTCCTTTTCTCCCGCAAGAAGTGCGAGTGAGTGCCGTGTTGAATGACAACTAAAAACTGAGGTTAAGTTCCTATAAATATTGTCAATTGAGTTTGTCAATATACGTGTTTATTTATGGCTGTGTTTTTGTACAGAATTAAGTTGACAAATTGTGACCTGGAAAGTATGGGTAAGTAATACAGATTTAATTATAATCATTAAATCATATAAAATGTGCAGATTGAATAATATGACAGTATCATATAAGGTAATATGTAGTTTTGGTTGTCAAGCACTGGCATTCACTCGCACACATGGACATAGGAAACAAGGGACAGTGCTCCCAAATCTGAAACGAGACGAGGTCCAATGCTATGACACGTCTATGTTCGTGTGAATATGGTAGGAGACGACACAAATGCCTGGGTTGCGCGCGCAACCCACTTCTCCTCTTCTGAATTTGAAAACTTGAAGGTGCACTATTGCCGGTTGGAAAACTTCAGCGGTTCTATTTATATCTCTATCTGATTTGAAATAAAATGAAGGGATTGGGATTTTAATATTTCCAGATTTCGATGCTGGGCTGGCGATTCTCGTGATTTGAATACTTCGCGCGCCTTTTTATATG
>NC_046658.1:7130083-7131115 GCF_010883055.1 Belonocnema kinseyi
GCACCACAGAGCATGCAGCCGTGCCATGTAACCCCATTCACGGGCCACACTCGCATCGTAGCAGTCTAGCAAGTCGTGATTCAGTCGCTCCGTCCACCCAAATGTCATGAGTTCGCGCCGATCCATCGCATTGAATCCATTTTCATTGGCTCCCCCAGCTCTAGATTGGTCGGCATTGTTGGCCGACCCATGGTCGGGAGCCCTGCGCGTTCTGTTGCTTTGAACCGCACTTACTACAACTATGTTTGGTGTTGTCATTCTTGTTCCCACGAGAAGCTAGGGAAAGGGGTTCGTCCATCCTTGTAGAGCCCCGCATGCAAGGATAAGGCTGCTTACTCTGAGATGTCGCCTGGTATCCCAGAGTCACCGTTCTAGACACCACACCCAGGTGCCATTCAGCTTTCGTCACGGTTTTCACACCTCCGCTTGGAGGTTAATTCCTTCGGGACCACCCCTGGACAATTGTCCGCGACTGCCTATTTATTTTTGTAACCATATTCAGCAGAAACCCTTGGTACAGGGACCCTCTATCCGCAACCCTCTATCCGCAACCGTGTGAAAACCGTGCCGAAAGCTGAATGGCACCTGGGTGAGGTGTCTAGAACGGTGACTCTGGGATACCGGGCGACCTCTCAGAGTAAGCAGCCTTATCCTTGCATGCGGGGCTCTACAAGGATGGACGAACCCCTTTCCCTAGCTTCTCGCTGGAACAACAATGACGACACCAAATATAGTTTTAGTAAGTGCGGTTCAAAACAACAGAATGCGCAGGGCTCCCGACAATGGGTCGGCCAACAATGCCGATCAATCTAGAGCTGGGGGAGCCAATGAAAATGGATTCAATGCGATGGATCGGCGGGATTTCGTGACCTTTGGGTGGACGGAGCAACTGAATCACGATTTGCAAGACTGCTACGATGCGAGTGTGGCCCGTGAACGGGGTTACATGGCACGGCTGCATGCTCTGTGGTGCGAGAAACACCCTGAGCTATCGCAATTTTCGCAGCAACGTCTGCGAAACCATGCTGAACT
>NC_046658.1:7131215-7132646 GCF_010883055.1 Belonocnema kinseyi
AAATGGATGACGAGCTTCGTGGACATTTTTCCGGTGAATCCGACCTCTGGGCTATCAATTATTGTGTGTATAATGCAGCGAGAGCTTTAGCCGATGCGAACCCTAAAACAAAACCAACGGCTGATCATAAGACCAAAAGACGAATGCATCAACTTGCCATAAAGATAGGCTGGGCAAGACAGTGCGCGTCCCGCATTCAATGTGTAATTGACTACATCACATCTGGCGGGAATTTTACCGCCAAGGTTCGAAAGTTCGCAGGCGAACTCCGGACCCGTTATCCTACACTTAATAAGTCAAAGCTGCTGACCATCAGGCAGCATATTGTTGAGAGAATACGGATACTATCTGACGCTAAGAGAAGTCTCGAGCGGAGGGAGAGGTGGGTCAGAGAAAATCAACAGTTTCTCTCTGACCCATCTCGCCTCTTCCAAGACCCTCCAGTTACTGTCGAACACCCACCCAAACCAGAGGAAGTCGAAGTATTTTGGAGAGAAGTCTACGAAGTTCAGCACAGACTGGACGAAGACTCAGAAAATATAAATAGCTTCAAGGAGTTATGTGTTGCACTCATAACAAATGATAAAGAATGCCCACCCATCACTACCGAGGAGGTGAAAAAAGTATTAAGAGGGATGAAGAACTATTCCGCACCGGGACCAGATTGTATCAAAACCTTCTGGTGGAAGCAGTTTTCTTCAACCCATCAGCATTTGGCCCGTATTTTCACCTCATATTTGAAGTCGGAAGAGCCGATTCCAGAGTGGTTGGTGGAAGGGCGCACAATACTCCTGCCGAAAATAGGCAACTTAGCTGACCCAAAGAACTACAGGCCAATAACTTGCCAGAACACGCTTTATAAGATATTCACAGCTATCCTAAATGATAGGATTGTTCGGGCAATTGAAACTGTGTGGTAAGAAATGTATGAACAACGAGGCTCAAAGAAAGGCGTAGCCGGATATCGGGAGAACCTGCTCATCGATAGATGTGTCTGCAAAGATGCAGCATTTTACCAGCGTGACCTATCGATGGCCTGGATTGATTATCGGAAAGCTTTCGATTCTACATCCCATAGACTTATCATCTGTCTTTTGGAAATCTTAAATGTTCATCCGCTAATATTTGGGTGCATAGAGAGATTGATACCGCTTTGGAAAAGCAGATTTACTATCTCATCTGGCAAAAATCATGTGACAACTAACAAGGTCACGTTTCAGAGAGGTGTCTTTCAGGGCGACATCATGAGTTCACTCCTCTTTTGCCCTACATTATTGCCACTATCTCTAGCACTGCGCCATTCCGATGGGTACTTGTGCGGCAAACCTACAGATCGAAAGTACAAGGTCACTCATGTATTTTACATGGACGATCTTAAGATCTATGCTAAAAATAGAGAGCAACTGCATCTAGCTCTGGGGATTGTCGAAC
>NC_046658.1:7132746-7143801 GCF_010883055.1 Belonocnema kinseyi
TATAATTTATATTTTATACTTGAAGTAACGTAACCTCAAAATACACGCATATAAAGAGGCGCGCGAGGTACTCAAATCATGAGAATCGCCAGCCCAGCATCGAAATCTGGAAATATGAAAATCCCAATCTCTTCATTTTATTTCAAATCAGATAGAGATATAAATAGAACCGCTGAAGTTTTCCAACCGGCAATCGTGCACCTTCAAGTTTTCAAATTCAGAAGAGGAGAAATGGGTTGCGCGCGGAACCCAGGCATTTATATCGTCTCCTACTATATTCACACGGATATAGACGTGACATAGTATTGAACCACGTCTCGTTTCAGATCTGGGATCACTGACAAGGGACTTGGCATGCCATTGCGGGGTTGATGCAATGAGGGGGAGGTCCGTCACCTTTTGATGTCCCGCGACAAACATGGCAGCGCCCACATGTTTATATTTTCATTCACAGTTTGTCAGAAAAATGCTCGTGCGCATAATAAAAATAGCACATCGAAAGATGGCGGCTCTCCCCACTCATGGAATTCGCCCCCATCCCCTGGTTTCAACCCCGCTCGCAAGTTAGGATGGCATGCCTAGTCCCGTATTTCCTATGTCCATGCTCGCATACTTCTCGCGGTAGAAAAGGAGATATCAAATCGCAGTGCGCATGTCCCCTTCCGTGTGAGCATTGTCTTTAAACGCATTTAATGTACAGTTACCGCAATAAATGTACAGTTACGCTCCTGTGCAAAACAACTTCACCGAAATATCTTTGTCTCGACCACTAATTTTCCGTGTTTTTTTTATATTTTGAAGTAAAAAGATAATTTCGGTAATAATATATTATAGTTGACAGGATATGTTAACCATATTTCTACGTTTGCCTTCTACATTACGAGGATTGGAAGTTACATATTTCTTAATATCTTCTATCGCACAAACTGCATTATTTTGAAACTAATTTCACTGATTTAGAAATTGTAAAAGTCCATCATCTTTTAACAACTTTTACTTGATATCTTTGCTCTTTTGATTTAAAAAAGTTATTTCGCGAATATTTTACGAAGAATTTACAAAGGATGCAATAATATCTCAAAGATTTTATGAAGAATTTACAAAAATTTCAAATATTTCGCAAAGGTTGCGGATAAATATAAAAGTATTCGGAAAGGCTTCTATTATTCCACATAGATTCCAGATAAATTTCAAAGATTAAACAAAGCAAGAAAGAATTGAAAGGTTTCTATGTCCTACGATCGGATGAGTTTAAGCAAAGATATTATTATCTTTGGTTTAAGCATTTTATTTACGAGTAGGCAAATCAAGACTTTGGCCCTCCTTGGTCGATTTATATGGGAGGCATTGGCCCCTGTGTCCCCTTGGCAAGGCTCCACCGCCTCTGATGGACATTGGAATAGGAGGGAACTAGCCTCATGCTACCTAACTCAGACGCGGGGATTGATCATAAGTTACAAGGGGGAGTGGACCATGTTGGTTTCCAAAAGCAATAGAGGTTTAGCAATCCAAGTTCTAGGTAGAACAGCCCGCTCGTTATTTTGATCCGGCAACGACATGCCTATTCTGCCGTGATTTGGAAAAACACCGTTAACTGCAAATCGGATAAAGTCACCTGAAGCAATTAACGGTAGGCGGCTCAAGGGTCTTATCCTAAATGCAGTTAACGGTGTTCTTCCACATAAAGGCAGTATTTCTCTCCTATTCGTATGGACATATCAAATACTAAGATTTAAAAATTTTTTTACGATATTGACTAAGTTCTAATTGAATTTGCTTGAAATTTAAGAAAATACATATATTAAAAGATTTTTGTATCAGAACCTCTGAAAAAATGACCAACTTCAATTTTTAAAATTAGACTGATTCCGAGTGATCAAAATTGAATAATGTAATTGAAAAATAATTTTTAATTCGAAGCGATTACAATTTAAAAATTAAAAATTGGCTAAAGTTAAAGCTTTATTATCTAATGAAAATTATGTAAAATATTAATAATATTAATATTGAATAGCTTCTAATATATAGAATGTATTGAATTAAAGATCATACTCTAATCATTATTATATAAACTCCTTATCTTTAAAAACACAATCATGAATTTAAATTTAAATGACATGGATAAAAATAATTATGTATAATTATTCACTGCATTAATTATAAGTTAATTAATAATTATATTATTCTAAGAACTGGAGATAATAAATAAAAAATTATCTTTATTATGATTACATTTTCTAGTTGAGAAAATCATTAAAGCCAAAGCTTAGTTAAATAATTAATTTTGAAGGAGTAGATTTGATACATTTTTCTTAATTTATTATTTTATTACGTATTATTGTTACCAACTCCGATCTTCTCTACCGACTTTATCAAATTGTACCCAGTTTAACCAACTTTATCAAATTGTACCCAGTTTAACCAAGTGAGTAGCAGGTAAGCCACCTGTCATTTTAGTTCCCGAAAAATAACAATAAGGCAAACAGGGCGCGCTTTTGCACCTTTAATTTTAGTTCCCGAAGGCTAAGGCAAACAGGGCGCGCTGGGGTAAGACGGGCGAAATCAAATACACGGCATAAGCAAACTCCCACCTCATCTCTGATAATATCTTTGATTGCTGAACTTCATATATCTTACGTAACTTTAAACTGACACTTACCCACGTGTCAAGAAACGAAAAATGTTCAGCAATATGTATTTTATTAACAATAAACGAAACGATAATTGAAAATTATTTTGAGGTTACTATGTGACGTCATTGATTAATCTCATTCTACGGGACCAGAAGCCGCCTCCAAAAAAAATCGAAGCCCCCCCCCCCCCCCCCCCCCCAGAGAAAATCCTGGCTACGCCGCTGTCCTGAACAACTGAATATAGTTCTGTCAGAGATGAGGTGGGAGATAGCCGAGATAATGGGATAAGATAATGTGAAAAACATGCGCTAATAACTGCGCCCTCTTGGTGGATTACCTAAGAGTTACTTTGAAGGCGCAAGTTGCGCGTCGCTAAATGACGAAAGTTAGCAATTTCTGAAATGATTTACCAATAAGTTTCTGCTCAATTAGTTACCACAAAGATATCTTCGTTGCCGATCTGAAAGTTTCGAAAGACTTCGGTGGTCTTCTATTTATATCTCGATCCCCATTAGAAAGAAATTAAAGAAATTGGCGATTTTGATGTTTCGCGTTATTCTTAATTTCATGCACGAGTCGATTTTGAGATTATGTTTTTCAGGTGTATATAATATGGATATTATTACTACTATATATATATTATTAATGTCAATATTATATTAATATTAATAACTATTTGACTATTTTTAAATATAAATAGTTCAACTTTCAACTAAAACAAGTCGTTTTCTGCAAAAAAAAGGTTTTGAGTAAAATACATAAATTTAAAAAAATGGTTGAAATTGTTTTTAACAAAATAGCTAAATTTTTAAACAAAAATTTAAATTTTTATCCAAAAGGCCGAATTGTATACTAAAAAAAAACGGAATTTTTAATAAAATATATGAACTTTGCACAAAAGAAATTTATTTTCCGCCGAGTCTAATTCTCTATACAAAAATTAATGTTTAATCACAGTTAATTTTTCGACAAAAAAGAATTATTTTTTTGTATTTAAAAGAAATTAATTTTTAAACAAAAACTGTCTACAAAATGGTTAAATTTTCAGAAAACAAATTTTTTCAACTAAATTCATACATCAACCAAAAAAAAATACATTTTTAACAAAACAGTTCCAATTTCAACCTAAAAAGTTGAAAATAATTAAAATTCCTTGGAATTGCTTTAAATTATTGAAATTAATTGAAAATGTTTGGAATGTTTTAAAACATCCTAAAATATTAAAAATCCTTCGAAATCTCTTGAAATTTTGCAATGCTCTTGAAAATTCCTTGCAATTTTAAAAATACCCTAAAATATTTTAAATCCTTTAAAATCTCATACGAAATTATTAAAATCAATGGAAAATTCCTTGGAATCTATTTAAATATCCTGAGATATATCAAATCCTTTGAAATCTCATATTAAATTACTGTAATCAATTAAGAATTCCTTGGAACCTTTTAAAATACTCCCAATTGTTTCGAAACCATCAAAATATTTTGAAACTCCTTGACATCTTTTCAAGATTTATAAGGTACTTTGGAGTTTTTTTCAACAACCCTGCTATAATTGTTCAAATTCTTTGAAATTATCCCTGTGAAGTTGTACCCCCATTATTAAAAATTTAATATTTTTTTTAGAGTTCTGGGTGCCTCTTCAATAGTTCTGGAGTTCTTCATATGTTTTAGCAATAGTTCTGATAAGTGAAGCATTGAAAAATGACTTTTCGAAAGGGGGGGGGGCTGACTTCACGCTCCCCCCACTTTTGCAAGAGTCAACTTTTTTTGGAGTTCTAGGTAGATTAAACATAGTTCTAGAGTTCATGATCATTTTAAAAATTTTTCCGGCTAATATCACCAAAAAACCGGGTTTCAAAAAAAAAGCTAGCCCCCCACTTTTTGAAAAAGTGTCTTTTTCTTCAATTATGCTCTGGTTCCAGAAGAGTTCTGGAGTTCTTTAATACAAAAAATTAAAAATTAAAAAAAGATAGTCAAAAAACAACATTTCCAAAAATACAAAATGTTGACAAATTTCTCGTATAAATAAACCAAAAGTTCTCTTTAGAGTTCTATATCCATCGACAGGGTTCTTACAAAAAAGTCCCATAACACTTTTCGATGAAGTAAAAATTCAAAGAACTGTAGCACTTTTAAGAAAATTTAAAATTTTGGAATTTTAAAATATTGGGAGTTATAAGGTTTCTGAAATTTTCATGCTATATATAAAAAAAGTATGATACAACTTTTCAATCAAGTCAAAATTCGAAGAACTATGGCACTTTTAAGAAAATCCAAAATTTTGGAATTCCCAAATGTTGAAAGTTCTCAGAGTTCCGATTGGAATTCTGAACTTAATAATGGCAGATCTACAAAAAAGTTTTATACCACTTTTCGATCATATAAAAATTTGAAGAACTGCAGCACTTTTAAGAAAATCCATAATTTTGAAATTCCACAATGTTGAGTGTTCTAAGAGTTCTGATCAGAGTTCTGGACTTTTTCATATGAGCTCTACAAAAAAGCGTTATAAAACTTTTGCTTCAAGTTAAAATTCGAAGAACTATGGCATTTTCAAGAAAAACCAAAAATTTAAGAATTTCAAAATGTTTAGAGTTCTAAGAGTTCTGATGGGAGTTCTGAAATTTTCCATGCTATATATAACAGAAAGTATTATAAAACTTTTCAATCAACTTTAAATTCGAAGAACTATGGCACTTAAAGGAAAATGAAAATTTTGAAAATTCCAAAAAGTTGAGAGTTCTAAGAGTTCTGAGCAGAGTTCTTGAATTCCTTTTTCTATATATAAAAAAGTGTTATAAAACTTTTTCATCAAGTCAAAATTCGAAGAACTATGGCACTTTTGAGAAAATCTAAAATTTTGAATTTCGCAAATGTTGAGAGTTCTAAGAGTTCTGATCGGAGTTCTGGACTTATTAATGACAGTTCTACAAGAAAGTATTATAACACTTTTTGATCATATTAAAATTTTAAGAACTATGGCATTAAAAAAAAAAAAAAATTGTTTAAATTCGAAAATTTTGAGAGTTCTAAGAGTTCTGGTGAATGTTCTGGAGTTCCTTTTGAGAGCTCTACAATAAAGTGTTATACAACTTTTCAATCAAGTCAACATTTGAAGAACTATGGTACTTTTAGAAAATACAAACCCTTTTAGGGAAACCCAAAATTTTGAACTTCACCGACTTGAAAATTTCTAAGAATTCTGGTTGGAGTTATAACACTTTTCGATCAAAACAAAATTCGAAAAACTGCGGCATTTTTTGTTACGAAAAAACAAAATTACACTATGTTTCTTTCATTGAAGCTAAAGAAATTTCGAATTCGATATATTCAACCGTTTCAAAAATGTGTGCATAGGACTCAATAAAAAGAAAAACATCTTTTCTAGCCATTTTCAAAAAATTCTTAATCAAGTAAAAATTTTTTGCAATTAATAATTTGTTATTATTATTCACTAGCCAAAACTATACTTTAAAAAAATTTGCCATAATTTTCGAAGCAATAGGGAAATTTTTTTGAATTTAAAAAAATTTGAATTTTCAAATATAAAAAGGGAACAGAAGACATTAACCGATTTTAAAATCTAAATCTAAATTCTGGGAGTTCGTGAATTTCTTGAATTCTCTAAAATCCCTAAATTTGTTGAATTCCCTAAGTTTCTGCAATTCCATGAATTTCTTGAATTCGCTGAATTCCTGGGATTACCTGAATTCCTTGTAGTTTCGAAATTCTTTGAATTTTCCGAATTCCTTGAATTTTCACGACCTTGAAGTTTGCTACAGATATGGATTTAAAAGTTGTGTAATTGATTTAAAAAAAAGTAACAATCGAATAAAAAAAATAAAAACAACCTCAATTCGCTTTCGAAAAATATCGATGCGTGTTTTTTTTTGGCATTTTGTTTGAACAATTGTTTAAACAATTACGTCACTTTTTATAGTTCTGCAATTGTTATAAAAAACATAATTTCTGGATTGAAAAATGAACAAAACCATTGCATTCCTGTTGAAAATATCTCGATGCGGTTTTTTGTAAGCATTTAAAAAAAATACATAATTTTTAGCGTACTTTTGCTGATTGCCTGTGGATATGGATATTTCTTGTCTTCGCAAATTGTTTTTGCAGATCTGTTTTAAATTAAATTATAAAAAATAAGTGTCCTTACTTTTCTGCCCCCCCCCCCCCTCTCTATGTAGACCACCTATATTTGGTAACTTTAACATTTGCATAATGCTCCAAGTAACCCCCTCCACCAAAGGCGTTACGTATTATTTGACTGGCCCCTAATTGGATTGGTGACATCTTCTGTTGGGTCAGTGAATGTACTCTGCGTTAGTGTGTGTACCCTTTCCGCTATTCCCAAGTACCAATTCAGAGTTTGAATTTTACAAGGGCTGTTACGATGGACTTGTCAAATTGGATATTTATAGATCTACATTGATTCTTCTTCAGACATTTTCAATGGGCATTCGTCATTTCCTCCACGATTACCTGCGTACCCTTCCCCTTCCAGTGTGCAGCGACACTACCCCTCACTGGATTCGAAGTTGCTCCAGGCCCACAATTTTATTTTATTAATAACTATTGATAAATCATTGCTTATTATTAAAACAATGTATTTTAACGAAACACAACATTGATGAAAAAAAATTAGAATGTAGTAGTAAAATTTGTTAACATATATTTTTTTAATTGTCAGAAAACATTGCAATCCCTTTAAAAATGATCCTGTAGTAAAAAAATGAAATTATACAAAACTTTGTAGTTGAATAATTATTTAAGTATTCTTTAAAAAATGTTCTTTTCTTATCGACAAAAAGTTTATTTTTAAAGGCGAACAATTATTGTTACTTGTACAAAAATAATTCTCATGGATTAAAAGCAAAATTATATAATTATATAACTACAATGCTCTATTTTACAAATTCATTTTTTACTACAGTGTGATTTTGGAAATGCTTTCTTTCATAAAAATAATTTTAAAACAAGAAACTCAGTACATTTTAATTAAAAAAATTGAAATTATGAGCATTTTGAAAAATTTAAATTTAAACATTTTAAGAGACACAAAACTTTGTTAAAGGAAAATTTGTGTAAAAGAAATCGAGGAAACATTTTTTTAAGTACAGTGTTCCTCGCCAATCTCGCTAATCTGTAGTTTTTTTAAATTTGTATTTTTACTACAGAGTGGCTTTCAAGAGAAAAAATTTGGCTTTCACAGATATAATTTCTCATCACACCAGAAAAATTCATTAAATAACACTATTTTTCTTATACATAAAAAGCTTTGTTTAAGGGTTTCAATACAAAAAATGGGAATTAATATACATCTCTAAAAAATAATTTAAAAAGAGTTCTTTGGCTGCAGTGTTTTCAGAAAACTTTAACAAAATTTGTTTATAAATTTTGTTACAAGATTTTCCTACTACATTTTAAGTGGTTTTTTATTAGTTGTTCTTCGTTAAGAGATTTTTTTTTAAGAATAGTACTTTCAATTGTAAAAGAGCATACCTGCAAGAAATTATATACTTTTCACAGATTTAAGAAAACTCACTGATAAGGATCGCCATTATGTGCCAAAACGTTTGAAACAAGTCAATTGTTTTCGATTCGCTTCACTCTAAATTCTAATGACAACAATGTACATCAACAATTTCTACAAAACTAAGTTTTGAGTATTCTCAAATTTTAAACAGCTCTACCCGCGAAAAAAAAATAGAAAATTGATTGAAAATTGATTAACTCAATGGCAAGGAAATGGGTCATTTGAAAGGCAAATGCATTATCTTTATGGGGGACATCACATCGAGGGCCTGAAGCAACTTAGTATTCAGTGAGGGGTAGTGTCTTTGCGCAGTGGAAGGGGAAGGTTAGGCAGGTAGCCGTGGAGGAAAAGACGATCGCCCTTTTCAATAAGGTTGTTAACCTGGTGAGATATATTTACGGTCATAGCCCGACTCGCACTATTACCTGCTTAAGTGTACCCCCACCATTGCTAACCCTCACTTGCCTCTATTTTGAAATTAGTATCCATTGTACTTATAATCCCTTTGTGTTCGCAATGATCATTCATAGAATGTCTATATATTACTCTAATTTGTAAAGCTCAGAATTTAAATTTATTATGTTTTGAAGACCTTTAAACTGGAAATTAAAAACTTCGCAAATTTCACCATTTTTAACGTTTTCAAAGTGAGATTTGACTGCAATTTCTTATGTATCAATCTGCAATAATTTTCGTGGAAACATTTTCTTTGAATTTAAATTGATGGAACTATTAATGCTTTTAATTTTTTACTTTGAATTTCAAAATATTGTATAACTAGTTCTAGTTTGATTCAATGTACATATTAATATAAGAATTACGTTTAATCACGAAAATAATTAAAACGTTAAGAATAAACCTTATTGTAAATAGTGTTTGTAACCAAATATTTTGTAAACAAATACAAATTTTTGACAGTTATACATAGAAAAAATTCGGTTTCTAAATTAAAATGAGAATGAATAATAGCACTGCGAACTAAAATTCCCTCTGTGAAAATTCCTGATATTTTATAATTAATTCATTTTTATTATCATTTGTGACTAGAAATTGTTATAGTTTACGCTATTCTATGATAATTTATTTTTTCAACGAAAAATTCCTCCTTTTAGGATCCGTGTCATTGCCCCCCCCCCCCCCCCTCATGTCATTTAATAATAACGTTAGACGATGAAGTATGGTGAAATCTTACTTCATTTTCAACTAAAGAAGATGATTTCTCAACGACATAGGTAATAGTTGATATTTTAGGCAAGAAAATATTGTTAATTCGAATCAAAAGCAGCTGGATAGAATAAAAGAGAGCGTTTTTTAATGAAAAAAAAGTTAAATCCTCACTCAAAGCAGATGAATCTTCAACCAAAAAGTTATTTGCATTTTCTTCTTTTTCAGACGTTCAATATGCTTAAGCAGTTGAAAAATTTAATTTCAAAATGTTCGAAATCCTAAATTTTTTTGAAAATGTTTTTTAATTCGTTATCATTTTTTGAATTCTTTTTAAACTTCTTAACAACTCCTTTTTATATTATTCGAGTTTGCCATAAAAATTTTAATAAATCCTGCAAAATTAAAATAAGCTGCTAAAATCTTCCATATTATTTTCGGACAATTTTGGAAATATTTTTAAATCTTACTAATATATTCTTAAAATTAATAATTTTTAACTTTCCAAATTTAAAATAAATATCGGTAAATTGCAAAATAAATAAATTCCAAGGTTCATAAATGACAATTTTGGAAATCTTTTTTAATCTTTTTAAATATGTTCTTAAAATTAATTTTAGAAAATAATCATTTTCAATTTTCCAATTTTAAAATAAATATCGATAAATTGAAAAAAAAACTATAAGTTTCATAAATTATACAGATAGAATGTTAAAAATAATAATTCACGCTCTAAGTTTAAATTCTCTAAATTCAACAATGAAACAACCAATCTGGAATTTTTTAAAAATTATATCATTTTAAGTAATTTTCATTGAAAAACATTAAAACTTAAATGATTTCATTTTTTTTTTCATGAACACTTTATAAATTAGAAGTTAAATCCTTTTTATTTTGAGTTACCACATATTAATCATTGTTCAATAGTTATTTATAAACATAAATTTGCTTTGAAATCTTATTAAATATTCATTTAAAATTATGTTTTTAAAATGAAAAATCATTTAAAAATTGTACAGGAATCTTAAGTATATTTCTTGTCACCTGAAAAGTTTAAAAATCATTTAAAAACGTCAAAATCTTATTTCAAGATATTCAAAAATATATATTTTGTCACACTTTTTAAATTAGTTTTGAATCTCTTAAAAACTTCTAAATATATTTAATCTAATCGATTTTTTTCTAAAGTGATAATTGTTCAATTTTCATTTATTCTTCAAATTCTTTTTTGGTTTTAAACTCTGTTTAGGAATTTTTGAAAATTTTTGAAATTTTTTTTTGAATTTTTGAAAAAAAAACGACTTTTCGAACTGAATATATTTTAATTTGCAATCAAATTAATTTTTAACTACAAAATTGAATGTTTAGCCAAGAAGATTAAGTTTCAACAAAAACACAACCAATTTTCTACAAACTAGTTACGTTTTCCTCGGAAGAAATTAATTTTGAACTAAGTAAATTAGTTTTCAACCAAAAAATATACTAAAATATAGTATATATTTTTCTATATATGTTATATATATATGATTAAAAATTTGTCATAAGGACAACCGCAGGATTTCGCCGGGAGCGGGTGCTAATCTGAAAAATTATTATTGTGTTCTAGCATATTGTACAATCGTTGCAACTCCCTTATAAGGTTTCGATACCTCTCTTTCTTTTCATTCTCCTTGGCTATGATGTTTTTGTCAGCTGGTGCCGAAAATTCGATAAT
>NC_046658.1:7143901-7145997 GCF_010883055.1 Belonocnema kinseyi
GATAATATTATAATTATGTTATATTGTAATAGTCTTCTTTAAATCTTGATCCATTGATCCACATTTGAAAGAAATTAAAGAAATTGGTGATTTTGGAATTCATCTCGGTTTGGATAAAAACTCAATTATTTGTTTGAAAAATTAATTATTTTGTTGAAAATGTAACTATTTTTTAAAAGTCCTCTTTTCTATCAAAAGTTCAACTACTTTGTTAAAAATTTTTATTTATTTTATTTGAAGGTTCATCTCTTTCGTTGAAAATATATATTTGAAACTGACATTTAATCTATACCATTTTTGGTTAAAAAATCATGTATTTTGTTAAAAATTCGTCTTTCTTTATAGAAATTAAATTGCTTTATGAAAAATTTATACTTTTTGATTAAAAATTACATTTTTCGGTTGCATTATCAACTGTAAATATTTTTTGGTTGCAAAGTCGTTTTGTTGTAAATGCAACTATATTGTTAAAAATTAAAATAATAATTTTTGGGTGGAAAATTCGATTATTCACCTGAAGTTGAACTACTTAGTGAAAAAATTAATTTTTTCTTATTAAGGATTCATAATTATAGTTGAAAATTCAACTATTTGCCTTTAAATTAGGTTAAAAATTCAGCTCTTTTGTAGATAACTCTTTTTGACTTTAAAATTAAAAAATTTATTAAAATTGAATTGACCTTTTTTAGTAGAAATTTAATCTTTTTGTTTGAAAATGTATCATTTTTGGTAAAAAATGCAATTGTTTGTTTAAAATATGAACTGTAATCTTCTTCGCTTTTTTTTAAATTAAATAATTTCGTTGAAAATTCATGAATTTTGTTTAAAATTTGTGGTTTTTTTTGTAGATCATTAATTTTCTTGTACGAAAATTCATGTTATTGGTTGAGAATTTAACAAATTTATTGAAAATTCATTTTTTTCGATTAAAAATTATTTATTTATCTGAAAATGTAACTATTCTAGGATTGATTAAAAATTAATCGTTTTTATGTGGAAATTGAACTATTTTAACGGAAAAAATTTATTTCCAATAAAGTTGTTGAATTGTCAACCAATCAGATGAATTTTCGACCAAGAGAATAAATGATCTACAAAAAAAAAATTTAAACAAAATACATGAATTTTCAACGAAATTATTTAATTTTTAAGTCAAAAAGACGAATTATCTAGAAAAAGTTGGATTTCTTAAGCGAAAAATATGATTTTTCAATCAAAGAATTAAACTTTCAACCAATCAGTTACATTTTCAACCATAATTATAAAACCTTGTTTAAAAAAACCGTATTTTTAACAAACTAGTTCAACTCTTAGTGAGATAATCGACTTTTAAACCGATGAAGATTACAGTTCATATTTTAACCAAATAATTGCATTTTTGACCAAAAATGATACATTTTCAATCGAAAAGATTAAATTTCTACTAAGAAAGGTCAATTTAATTTAAATAAATTTTTCCATTTTGAAGTCAAAAAGAGTATTATCTGCAAAAAAGCTGAATTGTTTACCTAATTTAAAGGCAAATAGTTGAATTTTCAACTGTAATTATGAATCCTTAATAAGAAAAAATTTAATTTTTTACTAAGTAGTTCAACTTTAAGTGAATAATCGAATTTTCCACCCAAAAATTATGATTTTAATTTTTAACAATAAAGTTGCATTTACAACAAAACGACTTTGCAACCGAAAAATATTTACAGTTGATAATTTAACCGAAAAATGTAATTTTTAATCAAAAAGTATTAATTTTCCATAAAGCAATTTAAATTCTACAAAGAAAGACGAATTGTTAACAAAATACATGATTTTTTAACCAAAAATGGTATAGATTAAGTGTCAGTTTCAAAAATGTATTTTCAACGAAAGAGATGAACCTTCAAATAAAAGAAATAACAATTTTAACAAAGTAGTTGAACTTTTGATGGAAAAGAGGACTTTTTACAAGAGTTACATTTTCAACAAAATAATTAATTTTTCAATCAAATAATTGAGTTTTATCTAGACGAGATGAATTCCAAAATCACCAATTTCTTTCATTTCTTTCAAATGCGGATCAAGATTTAAAGAAGACATTATCATTATTATATTATTAGTAT
>NC_046658.1:7146097-7153923 GCF_010883055.1 Belonocnema kinseyi
AAGACGAATATTATACAAATAGAGTTGAAAAAATTTCAATTTTATTAAAGATTTTTTGTAACCTTCGAATTTTAGAGTTATAAACTCCATGGAGAACTTCTGAAATGGAACCAAAAGGGACAACAGCTTAATTTTATTGCGGGCAATCCTTAAATATCTTAGGTACGCCAGTCTTCGAAGATTTAATCCCAGGCGTAAAAAAGCAACCGAGGGGTAACGCGCGAGATGCAATGGTGGGGGTAACCTTAGCAGGTCATAGTGCGAGTCGGGCATTTGCCATATTTACAAATTTCATCGCAGCTCCCACTCCCCTCATGTTCGGTAACACTAGTGGCCATAAGCTTCAGCACGTAAAAGAGATTTGAGATCGAGATTTTGAAATCAGTATCCATTGTACTTATAATCCCTTTGTATTCGCAATATTCATTCATAGAATGCCTATATATTACTATAATTTGGAAAGCTTAGAATTTAAATTTATAAAATTTACACCTTACTAATTTAAAAATTGAACAATGTTAGCATCTTACATATGATTCATTTTTTTTAACGTTTTCAGTTTAAAATTCATGAACCTTAATACTTTTAATTTCAAAATATTGTACAACTAGTACTAGATTGATTCAATGTACATATTAATATAAGAATTACGTTTAATCATAAAAATAATTAAAATGTTAAGAATAAATATTATTGTAAATAGTGATTGTAGCCAAATATTTGATAAACAAAATCGAATTTTTGGGCAGTTATACGTAGAAAAAATTCAGTGTCTAAATTAAAATAAGAATGAATAATAGGACTGCGTGTTAAGATTCACTCTGTGAAAATTCCTGGGATACTTTATAATTAAAACTTAACTATTATAAATTGTTCATAAAAACATTTATTAATAAATTTTTATTATCATTTGTGACTAACTGACGCATTTAACTTAATCTCAAGCTATTTGAATGGAAGAAACGAATTTCTTGTACTTGAATTTCTAAAATATAAAAATTTATTCATCTAATTTGTACCTGGAACTAGAAATTGTTATAGTTTACGATATTTTATGATAATTAATTTTTTAAACTAAAAATTCTTCTTTTTAGGATCCGTACCATTGCCCCCCCCCCCATGTAATTCAATAATAACGTGAGACGATGAAGTGTGGTGAAATCTTACTGTTTTTTACGAAGCAATAAAGTAGTTCAATTTTTAAAGAAGCAGTTGAATTTTCAACTAAAAATAATGAGTTCTTAACGACAAATGTAATAGCTGACATTTTAAACAAGAAAACATTGCTAATTAAAATCAAAAGCAGGTAAAGAGAATAAAAAAGAACCAATTTTTAATAAAAAAGTGAAATCCTCACTCAAAGCAGGTGAATCTTCAACCAAAAAGTTATTTGATTTTTAATCAAAATATAAGCTTTCCGTAAAGTAGTTTAATTTTCAATAAAATAGTTACAAATAGTTACGAAAAGGCATTAATTTTTAAAAATTAAATCAAGTTAATAAACATTATTGTTTAAACAATTCATTATTTATAACAATATTAGCTTATAATAATGCTAGAAACTGGGAATTTTTCACATTCTCATCAGAGAAGGAATAAGACTTGTGTAAAATTTGACCCCCACAGTTTTTGTCAAATGTCCACGTTTTGAGAACCTCTGAAATCGAAAAACAGGTTTTTACGAATGTGTCTGTCTGTTTGTATGTCTGCCTGTATGTCTGACTGTGCACACGATAACTTTCGAAAAAATTAATCTATTAGATTGGCCTTTGGTACACTCCTTTAGTGTCCTAAACTAAACGTCAAGTTCTTTAGCCACCCATTTTGGAAACAAATTCAAAAAGTGGGCACTTTGAATATTTTTGAGACCACTTTATTAAAAATTCTAAAATTCTCTGTATGGTTATTCATAGTATTCAAAAAATTTAACAATTTATCCTAATGACTTTTTTCGAAAAAATCAAAAATTATTAGAGTTATAGCATTTTCAAAATAAAAAAAAAACTAAAATGAACAATTTAGGCCAAACAACGCATGATAAGAAAAAAAGTCTGGAGAAGAAAAACATTGCTTTTTGAAAACCCTACAAGATTATGAGAACAACTTTTTTAATTTGGTCGAAAAGTTGAAAATTCCAAATTTGATCGTACCAACAATTTTTTTTTAACCTCATTTTTTCAAGATTTAAAAATTCTATGTACGGTTGTTCATAGTACTCAAAAAATCAAACAATTGATTCTTATGACTTTTTTCTAAGAGTGGGACGATGGTCGTGGGGGCTAAAGCGTAGACTTTGGACCCACTCCTTCGGCTTGCGGGTTCGATTCCCGCCTCGCACTCTGGAAGAGTCTCGGTGGCCCATGCGGTGAACACTAGCCTAGCAAGGGAGTTGTTCATCTCCGGAGAGTCGTGGGACCAGTACCTCTAGAGAAAAAGGTTTTCTCTAAGTACTTAAGGCTGTTGCTTTTGGTGGTTCGGAACCCACCTTAAACTGTAGGTCCCCCTTCCACCACCAAGTAAGTGTGTGGAGTGTGTGTAAAGGAATAGAGAAGGTGTAAGAAAAATGTAAACCCTTAGGGGACACATTAGAAGCTTCCATTCCAGACTTTTTTCTATAAATAGAAAGTCATTAAAGTTGGGGCATTTTCAAAATCCAAAAAAAGAAACTAAAATGAACATTTTAAGCCAAACAACACATGATATAAAAAGAAGTCATGAGAAGAAAAACTTTGCTTTTTGAAGGCCCTAAAGGATTATGATGACAAACTTTTTTAATTTGGTCGAAAAGTTGAACATTCCAAAGGAGCCCGCACTAAATGTATGGGAAAATGGCTTTCGGAGGGTTTAGCTGAAACTTTGTAATTTTTAAGGTTATAAGTGCCGGATAAAATATCCGTAAAAAAATAAAAAAAATGGACAGTTTTAGCGCTATGCGGCGCTAAGCGCTCAAGATCAGTCAATAAAACGAATTACAACAGATTTTGTCACAAAAGCGATGTCAACATAGAAATCACGGTTCAGATCGTGGTCTGTCATATTTTCGCCTACATCGTTGACTTATATAGCGCGCTTCTCAAAACGATCAAACGCTAAGCGCCCAAGATTTTAACTTGACAAATGCATCATGCAAAAATTCAGTCATGCCAAAAGAGCTTTAACAAAAGAGAGGTCAAAATCATAAAATTACAGTTGTCGGTCCGTTCACCTTTGATTTTAAAAGGTCTTTTATTTTCTCTATCACTCTAAAAATATAAATTTAAAGTGTTTAATTTTTTTTTTTGAAGCTTTAATTTTTCAGAGTGGCCACTTTCATCAGTAATATTTAATTCTCAACCATTTTCCGGTTCGCCAACATTTTTTACGATTAAAGTGAAACAATTCAAACGCATAAAGCTGAAAGATTCCGTTTAAAACAGGTAAATATATAATTAAGTAGAAGCTATACTTAAAATATAAATTAATTTTTAATATTTCTAGGAACTTTAGTCAAATTTATTTCTTCTTTTTCAGCCGTTCAATATGCTTAAACACCCAAGTGCGAAGTCACATACGGCCCAACATTGGTCCATAGTTGGCAAAAATATTGCCGAAGCTCGGCTGCCATTATCGCGCCAATGGCGGAATGAAAACTATGGCATGCAATTGACAGCCAAGGTTTGGCTGCCATTGTCAGCCCAACACTGGGTACCAGTAATGGACCAAACCTGGCTGACATCGTCGCGCCATTGCCGAATTGATAACTATGGCCTTGACTTGGCAGCCAGGGCTTGGCTGCCATTGTCGTCCCAACACTGGCTACGGTCTAAGGGTATGACAAAAAAGATATTTAAAAAATAAACATTAACTGATTGCGAGTATTTTAAAGATAAATATGAATGGTCCTGTTTAGATTGAATACATATATTACATTTTGAACATTATATTACAAATAAAATTTCTAACGCTACGGGGTATCGAACCTACATATATATATATATATATACACTTAAATTTATCGCCTAGCAGTCGGACGTGCTAACCACTCCGCTAAACCGACAAGTTGAAACTTTGTGAAAAAGGCATCCTCATAAGCTGCAGTTCAGAAAAGTTGAAGAACCAAATTTGAAGCTCTCTTTTTCTAATTATTTGTTATTATGCGACGAAATGTTAACAGGAATATCAATACAATAATTTTTAAATAAATAATTTAAATCGATTACAATTTTTCTTCGCGTAATATTTCATTTTTTTCCGTTGTAGCTTGCTTTACAACTTTTTGCAATGACAGGAAATGTAATTTTTCATAAACATTAAAAAATTTTAATGACAGACCTTAACCAATTTTATGGTGAATTTTGACAATTTTTCAATAAATCTTTTTTATCTTTCGTGTAAGATTTATTTATTAGGTGCTAAAACTGAGACTTGGCGTAACAAAGTACTGATTCTGGTTCATGCATCGGTGGAGAATCGGCAAATATGAATAGCCAATATAGGCTGCCAGCACTGGCTCAACATTGGAACAATTTAAATAAAACATGGTTCGCCGTGGTAAAAGTGACACTTGTCCCAGCAATGTGCCGTCACTGGGCCACACTTTGGCTGATCCTCGTGAAACATGGTTTCCCGTACTAAAAGTGAGACTTGGCACAATAAAGTGCCGATACTGGGCCAAGCATCGGTGGAGGATCGGCAAATAAAAATAGCCAATATAGGCTGCCAGAACTGGCTCAACACTGGGCTGATTAAAATTCCAATATTGACCCAATACCTTCAGCCGACCTTTGGCTGCTAAAATTGGACCAACACTGGGCCGTGTATGCAGCTCCGAAAATTCGCACTTGGGTCGAGTTTTCCATAAAACTTTTAATAAATCCTGAAAAATAAAAATAAGCTTTTTAAATCTTCCATATTATTTTCGGACAATTTTGGAAAACTTTTTAAATCTTTTTAAATATATTCTTGAAATTAATTTTTAAAAATAATTATTTTTAATTTTCCAATTTTAAAATAGATATCGGTAAATTGCAAAATAAATTCAAAGTTTCATAAATGACAATTTTGGAAATCTTTTTAAATATTTCAAAATATATCCTTAAAATTAACTTTAAAAAATAATCATTTTTAATTTTCCAATTTTAAAATAAATATTGGTAAATGGAAAAATAAATAAATTCAAAGTTTCATAAATGACAATTTTGGAAATCTTTTTAAATCTTATTAAATACGTTTTTTAAATTAATTAAAAAAAATAATCATTTTTAACTTTCCGATTTTAAAATAAATATCGGCAAATGGAAAAATAAATAAATTCTAAGATTCATAAATTGTACAGATCGAATATTCAAAGAAAATCCACGTTATAAGTTTCAATGCTCTACATTTAGCAATGAAATAACCAATCTGGATTTTTTTAAAACTATATCATTTTAAGCAATTTTCAGTGCAAAGCATTAAAAATTGAAAGATTACATTTTTTTCACGAACACTTTTTAAATTAGAAGTTAAATCCTTTCTATTTTAAGTTGCCACATGTCAATTATTGTTCAATTGTTATTTATACATCAAAATTTGTTTTGAAATCTTGTTAAATATTCACTAAACATTTTTTTTTTTAATGAAAAATCATTTTAAAAATGTACAGGCACCTTAAGTATATTTTGTTACTATCTGAAAAGTTTAAAAATCATTTAAAAACGTCAAAATCTTATTTCAGGATCATCAGAAATATATATTTTGTTAAACTATTTAAATTAGTTTAGAATCTCTTAAAACCCTCTACTTATCTTTTAACCTAATCAATTTTTTTCTAAAGTGATAGTTGTTCAATTTTTATTTATTCTTCAAGAATTTGTTTTTGGTTTTGAACTCTTTTTAGGAATTCTGTACAGAATAATTTATAAAAGAAAAAAATCATTGAAAATTTTCCCATAAACTCCTAATCAATCCTGCAATATAAAAAAAATATCTTAAAAGTTTCTGATTTTCCGATAAAATTTTGGTAATCTTTTGAAATCTTTTTGAATATGAATTTTCAATAAAAATGTAAACTTTTAATTCAAGAAAATAGTTTAATTTTAAATGAAATAGATTAATATAAATATCTATGTTAAGTTTCTACCAAGAAAAATAATTTTCTACCAAGAAACAAGACTTTTTAATACACGAATTTTTAACAAAATAAAAGAATTTTCAACTAAAAAAAGTGCAAACATCAATAAAATAGTTTGACTATAAGTTTACAAATCGATTTTTGAAAATAACCACTTTTCAAACGGAAAATATTTAAATTTTCAATCAAATTAAGTTTTAACTACAAAATTGAATTTTGATCCAAGAAGATTAAGTTTCAACCAAAACGCAACCAATTTTCTACAAGCTACTTACATTTTTCTCGGAAGAAATGAAGTTTGAACTAAGTGAATTAGTTTTTAACCAAGAAATATACTAAAATATAGTATTATATATAATTTTCTAACTAAAAAGACGAATATTATACAAATAAGGTTGAAACAATTTCAATTTTATGAAAGATTTTTTTTTTTATAATCTTCGAATTGTAGAGTTATAATCTCCATGGGAAATTTCTAAAATGGAACCATAAGGGACAACAGCTTAATTTTATTGCGGGGAATCCTTAAATATCTCAGGTACGTCAGCTTTCATAGATATGGGCAGTATCCATTTCATCGCGGTGTACCTGCTCGTCTTACCCTCTCTACTCGACTTCTCCTCACGTCCCTGACTGAGCTTTGCCAGCGGGGGGCTCCTTTGTCGTAATAAGGCATAAAAATGTTATAGTTTTGCAATCAGCAAATTAAAAATATTATATTCGGAATCTATGTTTTTTAGCGATTCCAGCGATATGTAACTTGCAATTAAAATATTGAAATTAGAATAAGTTATGGCAGATATTAGTTTGTTTTGACCCTGACTAGATAGCATTATGGAATTTTCCGTAGAATAGTTGTAAATGCATCAGTTTATTTCGTAAAAAATTCGCCTGTTGACAATTTAATTGAATTTACGGATTTTCACCCAACTGCCTTAAAGAATATTATACTTGAAACCAAGTACTTGCATTTTTAAACCAGAAAGACAAATCCTTAACAAAACAGTACACAATATAAGTTATTTATTAGACACATACACATATAGACATACACAATAGTTTTATAATATTAAAAATGGTGGTCAATTCTTGGGCAATCGAACAGAACTAAGGGGTGAAAAAAAGGATTTTGAAAAATAAGGGCCATACTAATGTATTAAACACAAGGGCAATTTGTTGAAAGGAAATTAAACTTCACTTTCGAGGGAATAGAATTAAAATGAATATACTTATTATAGTAGATTATAATATGGAAAATATAAGAGCATTACTTCCACCGGATGAGTAATTGCCTAAAGAATACCAGGGGCTGCCAAGAAACTCTTTGCGTATACATTTTTAAAATATCTTCGTATATTACTCCATATGCACATGTAATTGAAATTTCAGATCCATTAATAGCTCAGATAATAGATAGATAATAGTTCAGATTTTAGTGTACTTTATTATGATGAGTGAAACTTGGGCAGATGAGAAGGACTGGAAGGGAATAAAAAAGATGTTACCGAAAGGTTATGTGTGGACAATGCAAGAAGCAAGAAAGTAATACGTTAAAGGGAGAGGGATGGGCGGCATGGTGTCAGGGGTGAACAAAGAATTAGCAGTAAAAGGGAGAAAAGATGGGAACATGGAAGAAAAAGATGGAACAATGATAAGAAAAATTATAATTGGGAAAGTAGAAATAGCAGTGGTGTGTGTATACAGAAGAAGAGGGGAAGAGGAAGGCTGGAGAGTA
>NC_046658.1:7154023-7169627 GCF_010883055.1 Belonocnema kinseyi
GAGGGTCTGGTTGTTTGATGCGTTGGTGTGGGCGGTGTTGTGTTATGGTGTGGAGATCTGGGGATGGAAGGAACATAGGAAAGTAGAGAGTATGCATGAATTGTAAATATATGTACAGGGAGCGGTGGCCCTCAAACCCGTAAAAGGGAGAGATTAAATACATACGCTAACGATTGTGTACATATGCTTGATAATTTAATCTAATTAACAAGTATTACTAATTACTAATTAAATCTCGTGGCAATTGATGGATCTGACATTTCAATTACATGTGCATATGGAGTAATATGCGAAGATATTTTAAAAGTGCATACTCCAGAGAGTTTCTTGGCAGCCCCTGGTATTCTTTAGGCAATTACTGATCCGGTGGAAGTAATGCTCTTATATTTTCTATATTATAATCTACTATAATAAGTATATTTATTTTTATTCTATTCCCTGGAAAGTGAAGTTTAATTTCCTTTTACTAAATTACCCTTGTGTTTAGTACACTAGTATGGTCCTTATTTTTCAAAATCCTTTTTTTTCACTCCCTAGCTCTGTTCGATTGCCCAAGAATCGACCATCATTTTTAATGTTATAGAACTATTGTGTATGTCTATATGTGTATGCGTATAATAAATAACTTATATTGTGCACTGTTTTGTTAATGATTCGTCTTTCTGGTTTAAAAATTCAATTACTTGGTTTCAAGTATAATATTCTTCAAGGCAGTTGGGTAAAAATCCGTAAATTCAATTAAATTGCCAACAGGCGAATTTTCTACCAAATAAACTGATGCAGTTTCAACTATTCTACGAAAAATTCCATAATGCTATCTGGTCAGACTCAAAGCAAACTAATATCTGCCATAACTTAGTCTAATTTCAATATTTTTATTGCAAGTTATATATCGCTGGAATCGCAAAAAAAACATAGATTCCGAATATAACATTTTTAATTTGCTGATTGCAAAACTATAACATTTTTATGCATGGCATTTTATGCCTCATTACAACAAAGGAGCCCCCCGCTGGCAAAGCCCGGCATAGCAATCTCGCTCAGTCAGGGACGTGAGGAGAAGTCGAGTGGAGAGGGTAAAACGAGCAGGTACACCGCGATGAAATGGAAATCGCCCTTATCATTCAAAACAGAGTAGTGGTCCCTTAAGTTTCATACATACATGGATACTGCCCAATAATAAAGGTGAGTTAAATCATGCAATCTTCATTTTATTGCCATCTACCTGCTCAGCTAAGTCCATCCGCCAGTCTTTTCCTGCGGTTTCAGCCTGAGCCCGAACGCTATGCCCATAAGAACAAAAGGCAAAATATAAATTTTTTTAAATTTTGCAATCAGCAATTTAAAAATATTATATTCGGAATCTACGTTTTTTTGCAATTCCAACTATATGTGACTTGCAATCAAAAGATAAAAACTAGAATCAATTGCCTTAGATTTTACTTGATCAAAAAATTGTATATGACTGTCTTGTAGAGCTCTTATAAAGAAGTCTAGATCTCCAATCCGAACTCTTGGAACGTTCCAAATTTTAGAATTGCAAGCTTTTGGATTATTGAAAAGTGCGGTACTTCTTCGAATTTTGACATGATCGAGAAATTTGAGAAAACTTTTTTGTACAGATGTATTTAGAAAGTCCAGAACTCCTATCAGAACTCTTAGAATTTTGAACATTTTGGAAATAAAAACTTTTGGATTTTGAATTTTGCGATGATCGAAAAGTATTGAAACACTTTTTTTACAGGACTGTAATTCATAAGCCAACAACTGACATCAGAACTCTTAAGACTTTTAACATTTTGGAATTTTTTAAATTTTGGCTTTTCTTAAAGGGGCCATAGTTCTTCGAATTCGACTTAATCGTGGAGTTGTATAACAGTTTTTTGTATAGCTCTCATAAAAAAAGTCCAGAACTCCTATCATGAGTCTCAGAATTCTCAACATTTTTAAAATAACATTTTTGGGTTTTTCTTAAAAGTGCCACAGTTCTTCGAATTTTGTTATGATCGAAAAGTGTTGTGACGTTTTTTGTAGAGCTGTCATCAATAAGTCCAGAACTCCGATCAGAACTCTTAGAACTCTCCACATTTTTAAATTTAAAATTTTTTTGATTTTCTTAAAAGTGCCACAGTTCTTCGAATTTTTTTATGATCGAAAAGAGTTGTGACGCTTTTTGTAGAGCTGTCATCAATAAGTTCAAAACTCCGATCAGCACTCTCAGAACTCTCCACATTTTGAAATTTAAAAATTTTTTGTATTTCTTAACAGTGCCATAGTTCTTCGAATTTTGACTTGATCGAAAATTTTTATAACTCTTATTTTGTAGAGTTCTCATAAAGAAGTCCAGAACTCCAATCAAAACTCTTAGAACTCTCAAATTCGTTAAAGTTCAAAATGTTGTTTTCATAGAAGGGTTTTGTGTTTTCTAAAAGTGCCATAGTTCCTTGAATTTTGACTTGATCGAAAATTTGTATTACAATTTTTTGTAGAGCTCTCAAGAAGAAGTCCAGAACTCGCATCAGAACTCTTAGAACTGTAAACATTTTGTAATTTTTAAAATTTCGGTTTTTCTTAAAAGTGCCATAGTTCTTCAAATTTTAACTTGAAGGAAAAGTTTTATAACACTTTTTTGTAGAGCTCATATGAAGAAGTCTAGAACTCGCATCAGAATTCTTATAACTCTCAATTTTTTGGAATTTTCAAAATTTTTGTTTTTCTTCAAGTGCCATAGTTCTTCGAAATTTAAGTTGATTGAAAAGTTTTATAATACTTTCTGTTATATATAGCATGAAAAATTCCAGAACTCCCATCAGAACTCTTAGAACTCTAAACATTTTGGAATTTTTAAATCTTGGTTTTTCTTGAAAGTGCCATAGTTCTTCGAATTTTAACTTGAAGGAAAAGTTTTATAACACTTTTTTGTAAAGCTCATATGAAGAAGTCCAGAACTCTGATCAGAACTCTTAGAACACTTAACTTTGTGGAATTTCCAAATTATAGATTTTCTTAAAAGTACCGCAGTTCTTCAAATTTAGATATAATAGAAAAGTGTTACAAGTGTAGCAATAGTTCTTCGAATTTTGACTTGATTGCAAAGTTGTATAATATTCTTTTTATATATAGCATGAAAAATTTCAGAACTCTGATCAGAACTTTTATGACTCCCAACATTTTAAAATTCCAAAATTTTGAATTTTCTTAAAATTGTTACAGTTCTTTGAATTTTTACTTCATTGAAAAGTGTTATGGGACTTTTTTTAAGATCCCTGTTGATGGATATAGAACTCTAAAGAGAACTTTTGGTTTATTTAAACGAGAAATTTGTTAACATTTTGTATTTTTGGAAATGTTGTTTTTTGACTATTTTTTTTTTTAATTCTCAATTTTTTGTATTAAAGAACTCCAGAACTCTTCTGGAACCAGAGCATATTTGAAGAAAAAGTTAATTTTTCAAAAAGTGGGGGGCTAGCTATTTATATTGAAACTGGTTTTTTGGTGATATTAGCCCGAACTATTTTTTAAAATGATCAGGAACTCTAGAACTATGTTTAATCTACTCAGAACTCCAAAAAAAGTTCACTTTTGCAAAAGTGGGGGGAGCGTGAAGTTAGCCCCCCTCCCCTCTTTTCGAAAAGTCATTTTTCAATGCTTCACTTATCAGGACTATTGCGAAAACATATAAAGAACTCCAGAACTATTGAAGAGGCACCCAGAACTCTAAAAAAATATTAAATTTTTAATAATGGGGGTACAACTTCACAGGGATTTTGAAAATTCTTTAAATTATAAGAATGAATTTAAAATTCAATGACATCTTTTTAAACATCTTCAAATATTTAAAATCCTTTCAAATCTTTTGAAATTTCTTGAAAATTCCTTGAAAATTAAAAAAACCTAAAATATTTCAAATCTTTTACAATCTGATACTGTAGTATCAGATTGTAAAAGATCCGTAATCAATTGAAGATTCCTTGCAACATTTTGAAATACTATCAAATATTGCAACAACTTCAAAATTTTTTGAAACACCTTGACACCCATTAAAGATTTCTACCATACTTTGAAATTGTTTTAAATAACTCTGCTAAAATTGTTTAAATTATTTGAAACCCCTTTGAATTATAAAAAAAAATTTAATTCCTTGACATCTTTTAAAACACCCTCAAATATTTAAAGTCCTTATAAATCTTTTGAAATCTCTTGAAATTTCTAAAAGATTCAGATTGAAATTTAGAAAAAAGAAAAATTTCAAAACGTTAAATATTGTAATTTTGTAGATTAGAGTTTTGAAAATGGAATCAATACAAATTCGATACTTTCGAAATCTTATTTTCAATTATGAAATATAAGTAATTTTCCACTTGATGGAATTCAAGTCTTCAAAATTTGAATTGTAAACTTAGAAGTTTATTAACAAAAAATTATTAATCATAAATAAATTGAAAGTGTTGAAAATTTAAAAGTATGTTTGAAAAAATATATATATAATTTTATAATTATATAAAAAAATCGTTTTAGAAATAGTTAAACTTTAACTCGAGTAATTTCTATCAACACTTTAATTTAATACTTAAAGTAATCTACAGATATTAGAATTTTTAACATTTTTAACTTTTTCTGTTTTCTAATTTTCAGTATGAAATAATTTCATTTAGAGATTGCCCAATTGAAAAACGTACGTTTAAATTTTGAACGCTTTCAATTAATTCATGGTTATTAATTTTTTATATATCAACTTTCAAGTTTACAATTCAAAATTTGAAGGCTTGAATCTCATCGAGTACAAAATGATTCTTATTGAATAGTTGAAAATGTTTGAAAATTAGATTTCCGAAGCTTTGAAGTTTTATTGATCCCATTTTCAAAACTCTAATCTACAAACATATCCATATTTAACGTTTTGGAACTTTTTTCTTTTTTTAAATTTCAATCTGAAGCTTTACAAAATTTCAAAACATTTTTAAGGATTTTAAATATTTGAGGATATTTTAAAAGATGTAAAGGAATCTTTAATTTGTTTTTATAATTTAAAGGAATTTCAAAGAAATAAAAAAATTTTAGAAGGTTTATTTTAAAAAATTCAAAAGTACTTTAGAAATCTTTTTAAAAAGTTCTAGGTATTTCAAAAGATTTTAAAGGATTTGACGAATTTGAGAAAATTTAAAAAGATTCCAAGGAATTTTCAATTGATTATGGTAAGTTAAAATGAGATTTTAAAGTATTTGATATATTTAAAGGTATTTTTAAAATTCCAATAGTATTTGAAGAGCTTTACAACATTTCAAGAGATTTCGAAAGATTTAAAAAGATTTTCAATATTTAAGGATGTTTTAAAAGATGACAAGGAATTTTCATCTTATTTTTATTATTTTAAGAAATTTTAGAGAATTAAAAAAATGTTTGCACGGTTATTTAAAAAAATTCAAAAGTACTTTGAAAATCTTTAAAAAAAAGTTTAAGGTGTGTCAAAATATTTTGATGGAACTGCAACATATGACAGCATTTAAAAATGTTCCAAGGAATTTTTGATTGTTTGCATTAATTTAATATGAGATTTGTTTTAAAATATGCATACAATTTAATATATTTATCCATATTAACTGTTAATAATAGGGGTAATATGCCCAGTTCGCCCCTGGATATTAATGATTTAATAGACAAAGTACGATATGAAAAAAATAAGATATATATGTTCGTTTTTTATCCTTGCAGTTGATTTTTTCAATTTCTAAGAATTCTGCGAGTCACTCAAAAAAAAAACTAGTTTAAGTAAACCGTCTGTAATTAAGTCTATTAATTAATATTACAAGTTTACCGCAACATCAATTTTGTAAATGGAAAATTTCAATTAAGTAATTTCATTTCAATTAAGTAATTTCATTTCATGATCAAATGTTTTCCAACTGTTTCTAAACATTATTGCATCAAAAGAACATTTTAATTTGCAAATGGGTTTTCTCATATTATAGGAAATAACTCTGTCCTTAAAATTTTTCTATCTTAGTATACAATTTGTAAACTTTTTCAAGCTTTGAAAGAGGTAAGAAAATGAAATACATAATGGGCAAAAAACTTAAAATATCTTAATCTTTTAAATAATTGTGTTTTGATTTTAAATACACGAAAGAAAATCTAGGAGATTTTTGGGACAATTAAAAGATTTTTTAGGAAAACTGAATGGTTTCAAAACATATTTCGAAGGTGTAGAAGTTTTGTAAAGGTTTTTTTAAAGTAATTTAAAATTTGAAATTTCTTAGAAAATTTAAAATTTTCTATACATTTTTAAAGCAGTTTTTAACAATTTTATAAAATGTTGAGTATTTCGAAAAAAATGTTCGAAGCTATTTAAGAATTTTGGAAGGATGAAAAGTTGTTGGTAAGATTCCTCTGGAAGTTTCTACAAATATCTAAGTTTTAAAGGACATTGTAAAAATGTAATTTTTTATTACAAAAATTATTTAATAATTTCAGAACTTTTTAAGAGATTAACAATATTTGAAAACATGAATAGTTTTTCGAAAAAATATTTAAAAAATTATTTCTTCAAATCTTCGGAATGTCGTAAATATCTTCTAAGCTGACTCTAATTTTTCCTAATATTTTTTGTGTCCTGCCAAATAAGAAAAATGCATAAAAAATTTCTGCATTTTTTCGGCATATGTGAAATCTTCAAAAATGTTTTTGAAATATCTCCGGAATCTTACGAAAATTATATCTATATAACTTTAAAAAGAAACAAATAAGCGGTTATTCCTTCTTGTAAGAACTTGGAATGTAGTTTTACCTTTGTAACAAGCTAATATTTATTCCAAATTTGTATTTTGTATTAAAAATGATTGTAATTGCAAAAAAACATTATTTTTTAACTCTGAACTGAAGCTGAAATTAATAGCCCAGATTTTTTAAAAGTTTTTTCCCCCTATTTCTAAAGGCTGAATCTAATAACTTAGTTATTAGTACATATACTAAATTATGAAATGTGAAAAGTATTAAAAGTTAGAAGAAAATTAGATATTTTTTTATTTAATTTATTTTAATAAATTTATTTATTTAATTAAAGTTCAACTAAATAATATTTAATGAGATTATGTAATAAGTGTTCAAGAAAGCAGTTTTAAAGAGCTACTCATCTATTTATATTGCATTTGTTTGGCGGGGAAATACATTTCTCGGAAACTCTCCGCCGGTTCTGCGAACTAGAGGTGCTAAGAATCTGAAAGAATCGAAGATTCCCCTTCGCCCTACCAATATCATTTCAACAAATTGGGCGAAATCAAAACAAAATCATACTTTGCAGACTATTCTAATTACTAATTTTAAATTGTCTGAAATTTATTAAAAATTATATCGAATTATATGAATTTAGGAAATATTGTATATAATTTTAAGAGATATTTATGAGTAAAAGTTCTAAATATCTTTTAATTTAACTCCAATTTTTCCAAATATTTAGCAGAGCGATTTTCATTTGATCGCGGTTTACCAGCTCGACGTACCCTCGCGCTGTGTCGAGCATTGCCTGAGGGTGACCCTTTTGTCCTCATGACGAATAAAACACGGGACATAACATTTTTTATAATATTGTAATCAGCAATTTAAAAATATTATATTCGAAATGTACGTTTATTTGCGATTCCAACGATATCTTACTTGCAATGAAAAGATTAAAATTAGAATAAGTTGTCGCAGATATGCTTATTGTTATTTTTCAGCAATTCCCGTCGTCGTTTTCTGAGAAATAATCATTTATATACAATTTTAATATTTACTATGACTTTTAAAACAATTTTCAATTGTTTAAACAAATATTAATTATTTGAACAATAATTTATTCCCCAGAAATTTTAAAGGTGATCTTATTTTCTTATTGAAATGCAATATTTGGTCATTGTTTGAAGTAGTAAATTTGTCTAAAAACATTACGTAATTATTTGAACAATTAATTCTTGTTTATTTTCAAAAATTTTTCAATTCAGCCAGAGATTTCCAGTTTTATTCAAATTAGTATCATATGCTACTTTCTGCTAAATAATTATATAATTTTGACACATTTATTTTATTGTTTAATCATTTTTTTTCTTTAAACAATATTTATTTGCTAAAGCAGTTTTTTCGGTAACTAAAAGAATTGCAATAAAATAGAAGACATAGCATTATGTTTCTGACTTTATAGCGTATAGAAAGAAAAAATTTACCACTTTTTAATTGTTTAAACAAATATAATTTGTTTAAATAATTACTTTTCCAAAAATACTTTCGAAATCGTAATTAATTATATGTCTTCTATTTAATAGTTATCGAAAAATAACTGCTTGAGCAAATGAAAATTGTGTGAACAAATATAACTTTGTTCAACATTAAAAGAAGTGTATGAAACATATGTAATTATCATTATATATGTATATATACGTATATATGTATGTATTTATATATGATATTAAATATACGTATTTAATTTTTCAATCAAAATGAAAAGAAAACTTTCTGTACGTAAAAATTAAGTGAAAAATGCACTTAACCCTTTTTTAATAAAACCAATGTCAGAAGCCAAAAAACAGTGCTTCGAAAATGATTTTTCAAAAAGTTTGTTTCCAGCGAAGCATACTTGCTGAGAACAATTTTCTCTTAATTTTCTTTAAACAGAAACTTATACTTTGAAATTGTACATTGAATTTGAAAATTATGCTTGAATTATTATTATTATTATTATTATTATTATTATATAAACTCCTAATCTGTTAAGAAAACATAATAATAATAATGTGAAATTTAAATAATATGTATTCAAATAATTAGGTGTAATTATTCATATTATTATTATCAAAGTATTATTGTTCGAAAAACTTAAGATAATAAATTTAAAAATTTTATTTATTATAATAAAATTTTATAGTTGAAAAAATCATTAAAACCAATGCTTGGTTAATTAATTAATTTTTAACTATATAATGAATTTGCAACAAAGAAGATTAATTTTCTTACCAAAAAAGAGGAAATTTTAACAAATTCCATGAATTATCAATCAAATAGATGAATTTTCAACTTATAAAGGATCCATTTCTAATGAAGAATAAACAAGTTGCAATTTTCGAAAAAAAGTAATTTTTAACATAAAAAACCAAATTGTTAACAAGAAAAGTTCAATCTTAAGTCAAAGAGGTAAATCTTACAGAATAATAATTGAAAAAAACCTAGATTTAACAAACACGAAAAAACACGGAAAAGTTCATTTACAAACGAATCCTACTTTAATTTTCTACTGTATTGTTAAATCATTAATTAAAATATACTAATTTAGAACTTAACAATTGCACACAAAACAAAAGAATGTTTTACCAAATAATTAAATTTTAAACTTATGAAGTATGAATTTCTAAGAAAAATGTACAATTTCAAATACTCAAATAAAAAATTAATTTTTAACAAAAACCAAAATGTCTAGAAAATTGTTACATTTTAAAAAAAAGATTAATTTGCAACTAAATCGAGGAATTAAATTTTCAACAAAAGAGTCATTCCCAAAGATTTTTAATGATAAAGTTCAACTTTTAACCAATTCGTTTATTTTTCAATCAAAGGAGATAAATTGCGAACAAAATAGTTAAATTTTTAACCACAGAAATGAATTTTCCAGCATTGTATCAATGATCTACCAAAATTAGATGAGCTTTCAACAAAATATATTATTTTTTAAGAAAGTTTTTTAATTATAAAGCCGGGAGGAGCAATTTTAAACCAGAAAATATGAAAATAGAATAGTTAAATTTTCGACCAAAGAGGTGAATCTAAAACCAAAAGAATAATTTCTTTACAATGTAGTTCAACTTTTAACCAATCTTCTGAATTTCTAACGAAACAAGATGACTTTTTAACAAACTAGTTGCATTTTTTTCAGAATAATAAAATTGGCAACTGAATACTAGAATTTTTAACCAAACGAGTTCAATTCCGAACCACAAATATAATAGCAGACTTTCTACCAAAAAGGATTCACGCGAAAAAAACGAGAAAATGGGGGTTTCTTAAAAATAGAGAAAAAAAGAACAATTCTTTAAAAGTTAATAATAAGGAAACATACTGAATGCTATCTAAGTTCGTAACTTTTCATCCACTAACCCCCAACCCCTGTTCAAATCATAGTTTTTAGCATGACCGCCCCCCCCCCATGCAATTGGTAATCCAGTTTACTGGTGAGCCCTTAAAGTTACGATTTTTGTATTTAATGAAATTATCCTTATAATGTATAGTTTAAAGTTTGTTTAACATAAAAATACACAACGAAAAATCGACAAGACTCAGAAAACGAAATAACAAAAATTAAAAGAATGACAGAGAACAAGTATATTGAGAATATACTTAAGAAACTTTATTTTCAATTTTATTTATATTGGATAAAATATCAATATTACAGAGAAAAGTGAGAAGAAAAGTTAATAGTACTCAGAAGGCCAAACAATTTATCCCGATGACTTATTTTCATACAAAAAAAAATTCTCGGAGTTATAGCATTTTCAAAATTTTTAATATCAATCGAAAATCAAAATTATAAGCCAAACAACGTACGATATGAAAAAAGTAAAGAAAAACATTGCTTTTTGAAAGCCCTACAAGATTATCATACAAACTTTTTGGATTTTCTTGTAAAATTGAACATTCTAATTTTTATTGCACAAAAAATAATGAGATATGAAAAATCCCATTTTCTGGTCAAACTATGCAGGATACGAAAGAAGATGAATCAACAAAAATTGTGATCTCAAAAAGATCTACAAATTCGTTAATAATCATTTCTTGATAGGAGGCGTACCTTTTGTTTTATTCGCGAAAAATAACATTGAAAATATAAAAAAAAAACTTTATGAAAAAATGATACAAGTTACGAAAAAAAAATGATTTAACAAAAATGATTTACCCGAAAAAGAGCTACAAATTTGTTATGAATTACTTTTTGACAGGACACGTGGTTTTGGTTTTGGTCATAAAAATGGTATTAAAAATAAAAATGAAAAATTTGTGGAAAAACAACAAAAGGTACAAAAACAAATTGATAGAAAAAAAGTTATTCCCAAAAAAGTGATACAGATTTGTATTCATTTATTACATTCTTATTATTTATGATGGAGAAAGTATTAAAATTTCCCGAAATTTGACACCACAAAATTCAAATTTTGAACCAAATGACGCCAAATACGACAAAAAGTCTCAAAGAGAAATGGTAGGTTTTGAAAAATCCTACAAAATTTCTTTAAACCACTTTTCAATAGGACTCGTAATTTTTTTTTATAGTAATTATTATATGCAGATAATCGAAAATTCCAATATTACGCTAAAAGACGTGAGGTACGTAAAAAATCTAAAAGACTTGTAGGATATTTTGCTTTATACATGTATAAAAAATAATATGAAAACCAAAATCCTATTATTAGCATTTCAACGCGAGATAAAGAAAAATGTCTAAAAAAGGATTGTATTTTTTAAGTTTATTTTAAGGTGGTTCAGAAAATATAAATTTACAACTATCTGTCAAAAAACGAGTGCTCAGCGCGAGTGTCACGATAATATTGTGTACCTCAAAGCCTACAGAGCTTTGAGAAACTTAATCTTCAACTATACTTATTGAAGCAAAAAATTCAGAATATGAACATGCATATAAATACTGCGATCTGAAGAGATGTTTTTGATAAAGTTTCAAGCAAGCATTCTAAATTCAAAGAATAAATATCTGAGCGCGAATCGCGGGAATAAAAAGACGCGCGTCCCAGGCGCGCTCAATCTTGCGAGCCACGGGCACAGCGCACGATGAGAATGAGCCCGAAACAATAAGTAGTTCATTTACGGATTATTTATTACAAACTAACAATTAAGAGATAAATGTTTTTGAAACTTTCCAATAATTTCTGACCTTTTAGTTTAAATTGAGAAATGTAAGACAAAATATTTATATATTCTGATCAACCACTCGAGTAAAATTCAAAAATACATTTTTTCAATTTTGAAATTATGGGGTTCTCAATTTAAAAAATTTGGACCTAATTTACATACATCGTAAGATATATAAATTTCTATAAAATATTATATAACAAAATAAAATAAAAAATAATTTTACTATATAATTTTATCGTTTCATTATAATTTATTTAATTCATAATTAATTACACAAACATAGAAATTTACGAATGATTATTTACTTAAATTAATAATCGTGAGGGAGGCGGTATTCCTATAAAATTTAACTCTACATCTAAAAACTCCAAATTGCTAATTATATATGCGAGAATGCTTTAGGATTATATTTATTAAAAAAATTAATTATTTTAAATTTCAACTTAATATGTTTATCAATCTTATGCATCTACATATTTTCTTGATACAAAATTTATTCAAATAATTGATTCATTAATTGAAAATAATATCAATCAAAATTCTCGATATAAGATTTGTGTTTTATATTTTTAAGTATTTAGTATTTACCGAATTAGTATCGGCTATTTGATGGACTTGTTCGACGGGCTCAGATTGCAGCGGCAAAATAGTTGGTGGGTGCGATTTTCGGGTTGAGAGGCATGGGGGGATCGGGAAATTTGCGCCGGGAGCGCCGTCTACAATTAGTTCCTCGAACTATACACGTGCTGAATCTAGGCTTATAATATCTTTAACGCAATTAAGTTGTATCAATAGAATAATTTTATAATATTGCTGCAGGTCATCTTTGAATTGTCCTTGGCAGAATAACGTACACATTTTTCGATTCACAATTACAATTTAAAGATGATCTACAGCAACGTTATACATTTATTCTTTACAAATAACTTAATTGCGTCACTTAATATATGTTACGTACCTTTAAACTGAAACTTGTACACTTTTAAAAGAACCGAATAATGTTCAGCAATATGTATATCATTAACGATAAAAAAACGATTATTGAAAATGATTTTGTGGTTACTATACGACGTCATAGATTAATCTCATTCTCCGGGACAACTGAAGATGGCTCTGTTGGCGCAAAAAATATGTGGCCAGAAAAATGCATGGGAGTCGGAGTACTGTATTTCCAGCGGTATAAGGTATAAGCAGTTAGTAATATAGGATTATTACATATATGGACATGATCCAACAAAGCATGGTCCTGCCACGCGCAAGTAAAAAAAAGTCAGCTTATCAGACAGTTCGACCCGACGTCTTCCATCTTGGATTCAAAGACGGTATACAGGTGGGGTATGGCGGGGGTACTCGGTTTGGTGGGGGGCATCGGGTCACTCAAAGTCGAACGTATTTGAGCATCGAATTGGCGGGACCATGCTTTGTTGGATAATGATATATGGGTGTAGCGCGGCTGTTGCCGGGCGGCATATTCAAAGTTTCAAAGATATATTCAAAGTTATATACAGTACACTCTACGACACTTCTGGTTTCCCAATTTCTACTTCGTTCGCTTACCCTTACTCCTTGTCTCATCTGACGCACACACATGCGCGGCCGGCTACGCCTACTACGCCGAACGCGGCTTGACGCAAGAGAGAGGGTTATCTGACACTGCCTGTTCGCTTCCCCTACAGCCCCGAAAACTAGAAGTGTCGTAGAGTCTACTGTACACACACACACACACACACACTTTTTAATTTGTCTATGCTGTGTATTTTGTTGCCCATTATGTGCAATTCTCAGTTCAGCGTCCAGCACGAAATTGGTTATCTACTCCAATCAGGCTCAGTCAACTCAACAATGAAAAATGGAAATTTTTTAGAACTTTCAGCGCAAATGTTGAGAGAAACGTTTTGCAACGTATTATACCCTACATTCCTACACAGAAAAATCAGGGAATTTTTTTGTTTGTAGATTCATCATTTTAGTTAAAAACAAATTTTTCACGTCGAAAATTTAAGAATTCTGTTGAATATCCGTTTCTGTTTATATTAAAAATTAATTTTTTCAACGGACAATTTATTTATTCCATTATTTGGCGAAAATTGAATATTTTTTTCTATAAATTTAATATTTTTTTGTGTCGAAAAGCTACTGTCCAATTAAAAATTAAATTGTTTCGATAAAGAACTAACTTTTTTCTTGAGAATTCACATTTTTCGGTTGAAAATCCAGCTGTTCTGTAGAAAATTCTCTTCTCCAATATTAAAAAATTGTTTAGAAAGTTGAACTATTTGGTCGTAAGTTCAATTACTTTATTGTTCTTTATTCATAATGTGTCTTCTAAGGGTTTACATGACTTTCATTCCTTACAATCTTTCCGCTTATATCTATATATTCTTTACATTCTTATCCTTTCTATATATACAATTATTTACAACTATTTACATAAAGTCTTATATCTAGTTCCTTATCTCCATTTCCTGCGATAGCGCAATTTCGGACTTATTAGCAAACGAGTGAGCGAGCGAACGAAAGCGAGAGAGAGCATGATAACGCAAACGCATCTTAGTCTAGTTAACTTTTACCTTACCATTACTTACAATTTTTACGTTACTAATCTAAGCGACTTCCATTTCCCTTTTCTTTCACTTTTTTATAGTTCCATTTGCATTTTTCCACGTGCATTTTTTCATTCTCTCTCATTCGCTCCTCTAGCAAACTCCAACTCCTTCATCCATTCTTCTCCTAATCCATCCTCCCCTAGAATCTTAACCACATTCTCTTGCCAGCTTCCTTTATCTTCCATTCCTCTCCTACATCCTTCCCATACATGCTGCCATGTTTCCTCCTCCCATTCACATATTCTACACTTTCTGTTCTCTTCTTTTTCCCAGTATATACCCTCCCTTACCTCGTTTCCCAATCTAAATCTTGCTATTCTGGTTCACCTTCTCTTTCCCCATCCCTTTTCCAAATACTTTGGCACTCCTCCCTTTTTTATCATCTTATACCATTTATTGTATTTTGATTCCTCAATCATCCCCCATCTTTCTATTAATTGTCTTTCTCTCTCCCTTTTTCCAATTCTTCATAGCTTACTCCAGGCCCGTCTTCTATTTCTCTATCATTAAAGAACTCCCTCCTTCCTTCTTCCCATCTCGTTAATTCGATCGCCCTGCCTCTTCTCTCTTCTACCTCCATCAACCACTTTCTCGCCAAATCCCCTCCCTTTCCTTCCCTCAGCTTCGTATAAAATTTCCATACCCTCTTCCGCTCTAAGACTTAACTTATCCCTTTGCGCTTCTTCTCTAACCATATATTCTGGCGTCCTTCAGTCTGCCCCTGATGTCGACCTTATATACCTTTCTTGTAAACTCTCAATATCTTTCCTTTCTTTCCATCCCCATACCTCTGCTTCATAACCTAATACCAGCCATACCAGCGTATCAAATAACCACATTCTCCTTCTCCAAATTGTTTTGCACCTTCTTTTTCCTATTCCCCTGATTTTTTTTAGTAGCCCTGCTAATTTTTTTATCCTTTTTCTTATATGAGCTGTGTGATCTCTATTCTTTTGCAAGATATATCCCAAATATTTATACTCTCTTACTTCTTCTAACTTCCTTCCCTTCCATCTCCCTGTCCATTCTTTCTTCCTTCCCTCTCCTTTTCTAAACCTCATTATCTTTGTCTTTTCTACATTTACATTCAGCTTTTTCCCATCTAAGTATTTCTC
>NC_046658.1:7169727-7173388 GCF_010883055.1 Belonocnema kinseyi
ATCATTATAACTACATCCCATTGTGTCAAATTTCTCATAAACTTCCTATCCTTTCTCTCCAACCCTGCTATATTCCAGTAACAAATCTTCGATTCTTTCCTACTTTCGTTTCTCATCTTTTTTCCTTCTTACTATTTCTTATTTTCCTATCTCCCGTTCCTTTCTCTCCTAGTTTCCTTGCACCTCATTTCTTACTACCTGTTCCCTTTCTTCATCCCAATCCCACCATTCTCCGTCTATTTGTATTCTCCCATACTTGACCCATGTTCTTTTCTACCCATCTTCTTTGCTACCCATCTTCTTTTCTACCCATGTCAAATCATCCTCTATTCTCTCTGGACTTCCATATAGTAACCTCTTCTTGGTCATCAACTGCCTCTTATGCTCCCATTTCTTTAGTTTCACCAGTACCATTATCTCACCTCTTCGCTCTCCCCTTCCTAAATTTCGCATTTCCTCTATTCCTACCTTAGTGTCAATCCTTTTTAGTACTTCGTCCACCCCTTCCTTCAGCTCCTTCCCCTCTAATCTTATACCCTTTATCACTATGTTTAATTTTCTTTCTTCCCTCTCTTTCCTTTCTATTCTTTGTTCTATTTTCTTCAGCCTTTCCATATCCTTATTCCCACTCTCGCCCCCACCACAATTCCCGTTCGAGTTTTCAAGTTTCTTCATCCCACCTTGCATCTCTTCTACCTTTTTATTATTATTATTAGTATGTAAATTCTGAAATTTTAATTCTCACCAATTCAACTCTGCCTCTCTAGAGTTAAAATTATTTAAATTCACACATTTACATAGATTTCTCTGTTGCATTTTTTGAGACGTTTAAATAAATTATAAAAATATAAATAAATATAAATTTGAATATTTTTCGAATTTATAAGTTATAAAAAGATTTAATAATGAAAAATAGGTAAAATAAATGCTTTCATTAAATTTTACTAAGTCGATTAAGAGGAATAGGATTTGCACTTTTTCTGATCCTGTTGGGGGATTTTTAAACGTAGGAAAAATGGCGTATTCATAGGAATGCAAATTCTTAATTTTTCTGAATTCAACGCTTGTTACCGGGTGGTCAAAAATTAAACTATTTCGTTGAAAGTGAAAATGAGCTGGATGGTATTAATTGTTAGATCAAATATCTAACTTCATGTGATATAATGAAAAAAAATGTAGCACTGAATGTTATGTTCTTTTTTGATAATAAGTAACAAATGATTAATATTGTCATGAGTTTGACATCATATAAGAACAAAAAATTATAACTTCTAAATCAAATATGGCGAAATTTGTAATAAAAATCTGATAGAAGCGGTATTTTTATGTTCATATCCTCTCTTAAGTCAAGCGAATGAGCACGAGCGGATCATAGTAACCCGGCACCTTACTCTGTTGTCCCCCCATCACCATGCAGTTTTTCCTCGTCGTTAGGGCGATAGCCGTGTTGTGACGCGGCTGTTGCCTGGTGAGACTGGCGGTACATTTCGACATATATTATTGTGTAGTAATGACAGTACGGTTTAATCTTTCGTTTATTACTAACAATAAAAATGGAATGCGAGCACTGCAAAGAAATAATTTCTAGCGAAGGGAACCTTCATAAGCATTTACAAGAGGTACATAAAGTACCTAAAGAAGTACAACGATTTCAAGCAGTGCCGAAAGTTGTTAAAAAAGAATTTTTAATGTTTGATTTGCAATGGAGAGTTTATGCAGAATGAATTTATATAAATATATTCCTATTAATGTAATTTATGGACAAAAATGAACTGTTCCTGATCATGCTTTTTTCCGGTTTAAAAATCAACTCTTTTTGAAAATATAGGACTTCTCTGCTTGAAAACTGAACTAATTTGTTAAAATTTCGTTTATCTGACAAACTATTCAAATTGTATTGCCCAGGATCTTGCCTGCCAGTGAAAAAGCACTGAAAACGCACTAGCAAACGGCACTGGGCCACCAATGGGGTTTCCAGTGGCTGTTTTTGCTGATGTTCAGCACCTAAACCGCACTGAAGAATGATGGGACGGTCATATAATGTTGCTATTGTATTCGTCACGTACCGGGCGGGCAGAGTTATTTAGAGTACCTGGCTGCAACCAGACAGACTGCTGTTTTAGAATTTTCTTCAAATTATTAACACTTTTGTTTAATTTATGAATTTTCTTATTATACATATTTACAATTATAACTTTTATAATAATACACTACTTTGAAGTTAAATTAAAAATTTTGTCTATTTTGGCGTATCTCATTCCATTTACGAGATACGTTATATTCCCTCCAATTTCAAACATACAAAAGAAAAAGTTAGATATCTGTAATAATCGAAACCCCTAAATTCTGAATTTCTAACCTTCTCGTAGATAATTTCAAAATTTTACAAATATCAAATTTTGATTTTTAATCCCTTTCAGGTAGTCTACTTGGTAGCCTAGTCGCATTGGGATAGGCGCACCGATTTTCACTAACACTATAGTATATACTATTAACACACCTTTTTCAAGACCTCACAGACTAGATTTATTGGGTGAAATAGCCTTTTAAAAATTTAAATGAACACTTGAAGGTGCACCTAGGTATAGAAAACCAGCGGGACAGGTAGTGCGGTTAAGAGCAAAAAGCGTAGGTCTAATTGAAGCTTTTATCAAAATGAAGAGAGGAGAGAGGGAAAGCAGTAAAGAGAAGGAAGATATCGGTGCGAGCGTGAAATATCAAAAAATGTTTAGATCGTCACCGGAAGAGCAGAGTTTGGTAGGGAAGAGTGATAATAGTAAGGGGGCTGACGGAAGCAGAGATCAGGAGAAAGTTAGAAAAGAGGATGCAGTCATTGGCACAAAAACTAGAGAAGCAGGAAGAGGATAATATTTTTAAATTTAGCTGCTATATCATCAGAGATTGTACCTTACCAACAGTAGATCAACCCTCCAAACGACGAAGGCAGAAACTACACAATATCGATCAAGTTAAGGATCGTCAATAACAGAAAATGCTTAACTTCTTAATAAGACTATATGGAAAATAATATTTTTCAAATTGAAATGATTATTTCTTGAAAAAAAAGATCCTACTCCCTGATCGAAAATTAGAAGTTTTGTGGTTCGATTCCCAATGGCTGAAGGCTGAAGGAAGGGGTGGACGAAGTACTAAAAAGGATTGACACTAAGGTAGAGATAGAGGAAATGCGAAATGTAGGAAGGGAAGAGCGAAGAGGGGAGATAATGGTACTGGTGAAACTAAATAAATGGGAACATAACAGGGAGTTGATGACAAAGAAGAGGTTATTATACCGAAGTCCAGAGAGAATAGAGGATGATTTGACATGGGTAGAAAGAAAGATGCAGTATAAATTAAGGAAAATAGCGGAAGAGGAAAGAAAAAGGGAAAGAGAACATGGGTTAAGTATGAGAGAATACAGATAGACGGAGAATGGTCGGATTGGGATGGAGAAAGGGAACAGATAGTAAAAAATGAGGTGCAGGGAGACTAGGAGAGAAAGGAACGGGAGATAGGAAAATAAGAAATAGTAAGAAGGAAAAAAGATGAGAAACGAAATTAGGAAAGAATCGAAGATTTGTTACTGGAATATAGCAGGGTTGGAGAGAAAGGATAGGAAGTTTATGAGAAATTTGACACAATGGGATGTAGTTATAATGAT
>NC_046658.1:7173488-7182730 GCF_010883055.1 Belonocnema kinseyi
AGGAAAGAATCGAAGATTTGTTACTGGAATATAGCAGGGTTGGAGAGAAAGGATAGGAAGTTTATGAGAAATTTGACACAATGGGATGTAGTTATAATGATGGAGACGTGGCTAGATGAAAAGGGATGGGAAAGAATAAGGGGAAGGTTACCATCAGGTTACAAATGGCAAGTGCAAAATGAAAATATGAAGAAAAAAAGGGCAAAGCAATGGGAGGAATGGTAATGGGAGTAAGGAATGAATGTCTAACAGGGAAAGATAAGAAAGACAGGAATGCACAAAAAGAAGAATTAATAGTAGAAGAGGTAATGGTGGGAGGAGAGAAGTGGAAGGTAGTGGGGGGTTATGTGAACGGTGATATGCAGGAGAAAGCAGAGGAGACGAAAGAAATGATTGAAGAAAATAAGGAAGAGATTAGGCTGATAATAGGTGGGGATTTCAATGCGAGAACAGGAGACAGAGGAGGAAGGGAATGGGGAAAGGGAGAGGAAGAAAATCCAAAGATAAGGTACTAAATGGGAAAGGAAAAAGTCGCTGAAGAGCTTGGAGGAGTTGGGATGGTATATCTTAAACGGAAATATAAAAGAAGATGAGAAAGGTAAGAGAGTAAGAAGGTTAAGAAACTGGAGGTAGGTGATTATACTGATTCGGGTCACTTTCCCTTAATAGTGCCAGTAGAGGGACAATAAAGCGATAGCAATATAAATAAAAGGGGAGAAAATGTAAAAAGTGTAGGAAAAAGGGATTGGTCAAGGGAAGGAAAAAAACAATTCAGAGAAAAAGTCAGAAATGTCAAAATGGGAGAGGGAAATGTGGACGAGGAGATGGAAAAAATGATAGGAGAAATAAAAATAGGATTAGAGTGCACAAACAAAAATGAAGTTAGTAAACGGGAGAATGGAAGTAGGTGGGATGAGGAATACAAAGAGAAAAAAGGAGGTCAGCAAAGAATTAAGAAAGTGGAGAAAAGAAGAAAGTAATGGGGAAGAATATAGGAAAAAAAGAAAGAGTATACTGAGTTTTTCTATCAAAAGAAAAAGGAAGATAATAAAAGGTTTGTGGAAGAGGCGGAGAAGGCTAGGAGAGGGGAAGAGGTATGGCAGGTAGTTAATAGAGAAAGAAAAAGAAAAAAAAGACTAAATAAAGATATTGAAATGGTAGAATGAAAGGAATATTTTTTGGATTTGCTAGGAGGGCTAGAGAGAAAAATTATAAAGGGAGGAAAATATGGTAGAGAAAGAGATGAGGAAGAGGACATTTCAAGGGAAGAAATAATTAAGACTTTAGAAATAATGAAGGATGGAAAGGCACCTGGTGTAGATGAGATTCCAAATGAAGTATTAAAATATGGAGGGGAGGAACTAGAGGAATGGGTACGGATAATGTGTAATAGAGTATGGAGAGGAGAGGGGTGGCCAGAGTTATGGAAAGAAGGAGTAGTTATACCAATAGTAAAGAAAGGCAAAGGAGTGGAGGTTAAAGATTATAGGGAGGTGACGCTGATGCCAACACTGTATAAAGTATATGTAACTATTTTGTCTGAAAGATTGAAGATAGAGGTTGAAGAAAAAAAGATCGAGTAATCGCATCAGGCAGGGCTTAGAAAAGGAATAGGGGTAATGGACAACATATATGTTCTGAACTATCTAGTAAATAAGAGAACTAAAAGGGAAAAAGGGTCAATGATAGCAATGCTCGTGGACTTAAAGGTGGCGTTTGGCTCATTAGACCGAAGCGAAATAGAAAGATTTATAGTAAAAAGGGGGATAAGAGAGGGATTAGTAAAAAGAGTATCAGAAATTTTTAGAGAGACAGAAAGCAGGGTAAAGGTAGGAGAGCAAGTAGAAGATAGTTTCTGGTTGGTGAGAGGTGTAAGGAAAGGATGTCCTCTGAGTCCGCTTTTATTTAATTTATTAATATCAGACTTGGAAGAAGATATTAGGAGAAAAAGTTGGGGAGGAGTTAGGGTACGGAAGGAAAAGATATATACACTGGCGTACGTAGACGATATAGTGTTCGTGGCAGAGGATGAAGAAGGGATGGCGGTATTAATTACAGGATTAGAGAAATACTTAGATGGGAAAAAGCTGAATGTAAATATAGAAAAGACAAAGATAATGAGGTTTATAAAAGGAGGGGGAAGGAAGAAAGAATGGATAGGGAGATGGAAGGGAATAAAATTAGAAGAAGTAAAAGAGTATAAATATTTGGGATATATCTTGAAAACGAATGAAGATCACAAAGCTCATATAAGAGAAAGAATAAAAAAAAGCAGCAGGGGTACTGAAACAGATATGGGGAATAGGAAAAAGAAGGTTCAAAACAGTTTGGAGAAGGAGAATGTGGTTATTTGATACGCTGGTATGGCTGGTATTAGGTTATGGAGCAGAGATATGGGGATGGAAAGAAAGGAAAGATATTGAGAGTTTACAAGAAAGGTATATAAGGTCGACATCAGGGGCAGACTGAAGGACGCCAGAATATATGGTGAGAGAAGAAGCGCAAAGGGATAAGTTAAGTCTTAGAGCGGAAGAGGGTATGGAAATTTTATACGAAGCTGAGGGAAGGAAAGGGAGGGGATTTGGCGAGAAAGTGTTTGATGGAGGTAGAAGAGAGAAGAGGCAGGGCGATCGAATTAACGAGATGGGAAGAAGGAAGGAGGGAGTTCTTTAATGATAGAGAAATAGAAGACGGGACTAGAGTAAACTATGAAGAATTGGAAAAAAGGGAGAGGGAAAGACAATTAATAGAAAGATGGGGGATGATTGAATAATCAAAATACAATAAATGGTATAAGATTATAAAAAAGGAAGGAGGGCCAAAGTATTTAGAAAGGGAATGGGGAAAGAGGAAGTGGACCAGAATAGCGAGATTTAGATTGGGAAACGAGTTAAGGGAGGGGATGTACTGGGAAAAAGAAGAGAACAGAAAGTTCAGAATATGTGACAGGGAGGAGGAAACATGGGAGCATGTATGGGAAGGATGTAGGAGAGGAATGGAGGATAAAGGAAGCTGGCAAGAGAATGTGGTTATGATTCTAGGGGAAGATGGATTAGGAGAAGAATGGATGAAGAAGTTGGAGGTTGCTAGAGGAGAGAATGAGAGAGAATGAAAAAATGCACGCGGATAAAAGCAAATGGAGGTATAAAAAAGTGAAAGAAAAAGGAAATGGAAATCGCTTAGGTTAGAAGCGTAAAAATTGTAAGTAATGATGAGGTAAAAGTTAACTATACTAAGATGCGTTTGCGTTATCATGCTCTCTCTCTCTCTCTCTCGCTTTCGTTCGCTCGCTCACTCGTTTGCTAATAAGTCTTAAATTGCGCTATCGCGGAAAATGGAGATAGGAACTAGATATAAGACTTTATGTAGATAGTTGTAAATAATTGTATATATAGAAAGGATAAGTTTGTAAAAAATATATAGATATAAGCGGAAAGATTGTAAGGAATGGAAGTCATGTAAACTCTTAGGGGACACATTATGAATAAAGAAGAACAAAGTAATTGAACTTTCCACCAAATAGTTCAACTTTCTAACAAATTTTTTAATCTTGGAGAAGAGAATTTTCTACAGAACAGCGGGATTTTCAAGCGAAAAATGTGAATTCTCAAGAAAAAAGTTAGTTCTTTACCGAAACAATTTCATTTTTTATTGCACAGTAGCTTTTGTATACCAAAAAATATTCAATTTATATAAATAATATTCAATTTTCGCCAAAAAATGGAATAAATAAATTGTCCGATGAACCAATTTATTTTGAATATAAAAATAAACGGATATTTAACAGAATAGTTAAATTTTCGACGTAAATAATTGTTTTTAACTAGAATGATGAATCTACAAACAAAAAAATTTGTTTAACAAAGTAATTTAACCTTCGAATAAATAGTTGTATTTTCTATCAAAATATTTAATTTTCCAGAAGAAAGTACGAATTTTCTTCAGAACAAATGAATTTTCAATAAAAACAGTTAATTTTCAATTAGAAAATTGCATTTTTGTTCCTTAAACATGATTTCAATTCTGTTTTCTTTGGAACTATTGGAGCATGGATCTCCCTGATGTGTTTGTGTAGGAATGTAGGGTATACTACGTTGCAAAACGTTTCTCTCAATATTTGCACTGAATCTTTATTTTTACAGAATTTGCCTTTTTTCTGAATCCATTTTTGATCGAAGATGAGCATACGCGAAAATAGAAAATGAGGTGATTGGAGGCAGGCTCGGTCAACTCTGTGGAAAAGAATTGGCGACATTCAGCACACTCTGCGATGGGCAGGAGAACTTCGCCGAGCGTGAATGCGTTGATGCATATATATGTATATGCCCAGCTTTATATGCGTTGAATCTCAAAATAATTAACCAAAAACGAAGAATAAAGAAAAATGAAGCAAATAAGAAACGCAAAATGAGAAATAAAAGGTAATTAGAATTCTATTTCTCATTTCTTGTGCCTTATTAACTTGATTTTGCTCTTATTTTTATGAAAAGAACCTCACAGCACCAGTTTGAAATTTGAAAAAGTCTTTTTCACCGAGATGACGCCAGCACACGAATAACCGTTTAGAGGTAATAGTTATACGTCGTGTTGGGAACTTATGACCTATCAATTTACTTTGCGCGCATGCGCGTGGCCCTCGGCGTTTACCGTCAGCTCTATTTGCGATGGGCAGGAGAACTAATTTGACTCTCCTCCCTACTACCCTGGAGGTAAAGCATAATAAGGCGCGTTTTTTTTAGTGGTATCCCCACTTTATGAGTGCGCCATAGTAACGCGATACTAGTTCAACAAAGGTTGAAATTTATTAGGAAAATAAAAACTGTTATGTTTAATCTATGTTTGAAGTTCAATCTCTTTCAAAACTTCAGTGAAATGGAAAACAGTTCGACAATTTCAACATTTCGAAAACAGACAACAGTGTGTCTAAAGAAAGGGGCGGGGCAGAGAAGGGTTGGACATTGGTGGACTTACTGACGTAATCCGTGCAGTGGAAGGGGACGTTCGCTCCTCTCAGCCGGTGTTTGCCTGTGAAGGTCGCGAGCGAAAAGTCAATTTCCCGTTTGACCACTTATAGCTAGCATAGCGCATCTACAAGAAGGTCGAAAATTAAATGGTATCAATGTGTTCATGTACGCATGTATGAATATGATTTAAATGTGTTGCTTGAATTAAAATCAGAGAAAATAAACGAATTAATTCAAAATCATACAAATTTAAGACTAAAAATGTATAAATACTGTTTCCTGTATTATTTTTCGGACTAAATTTGTACATTTCTGTATTAATTCTCTAATAAATGAAAAAATATATGACACATGAAATGTAACTTTTTTACGACATTTTATTTATTCGCATTAAAATAGAGAAGTGAATTCAGTGACACCTTGGCACAGCACCTGTAGAAAGGACAAACTCATATTTTAAAAATTAAAATTGTATAAATAATTAATAGTTCGTGTAAATTTACAAAGCAACATATTAAAGAGTCATCGGATGGACATTCTTAGTTGACTCCGTAAACAAATTGACTTGTAGAAAAAAGGGCAAATTTCTATTTTTTAACTAAAAATTGTTTCAATAATGAATAGTTTATGTAAATTTCCAAAGAAATATAGAAAAGTGTCATCAAATAGAAATGATTAGTTTGCTCCGTAAACAAATTGACTTGTAGAAAAAAGGTCAAACTCTTAATTTCGTAGTTAAAATTGTTTAAAGAATTTATAGTTCTTGTAAATTTGCAAAGCAATATAGAAAAGAATCATCATATAGAGATTTTTGGTTGCCATCGTTAAATTTTCAAAGTAATATAGATAACAGTAATCGGATAGACATTCTTAGTTGACATCGTAAACAAACGGCCTCCCAGGATAAAAGCCAAACTTTTAGTTTTTAAATTAAATTTTTTAAATAATTTATAGTTCTTGTGAATTCACAAATCAAAATAGAAGAGTCATCGGATAGACATTATTAGTTGACTCCGTAAACAAATTGACTTGTAGAAATAAGGGCAAACTCCTATTTTTTAAATTAAAATTGTTTCAATAATTAATAGTTTATGTATGTATGTATGTATGTATTCAATCTCTCCCTTTTACGGGTTTGAGAGCCTCCGCTCCCTGTACATATATTTACAATACCATCCTTAGTCTATCTTAACTACTACTTAAATTCTACTCTTTCATAGTAACAGTCGTAACATTAATTCTTCAAATGAGCGAGCTTCCAGGGCTCCCGTTTCCTCCTACCATAAAAAATGCATTTTCCACTATATTGGAAACCAATTACGCTTTTCACTGTCCATTTCAGGATTACCCGTTTGGCTCTACCCTACTCCCTTGCTTTCCCTTACTTCTTCCAATTTCTTCATCCACATCACTCCCTGTCCACTACCATCCAAGATCCATATTACACACTCATCCACACTCAACTGTCCCTCTTCCTCTCCTGTACATCTCTCTAATACATGTGCCCATGACTCCATTTCGTATCCACATACTCTACATAAATTCTCCTCTTCATCCATCCAATATTTGCATGATCTCACTCCTTCTCCCATTCCAAACCGTACAACCCTACTCCATTCTTCTTCACTTTTATTTTTTGCAGATATTCTGGTTCCGTCAACCCTTTGACTATCATAGACCATCTATTGTACCTCGAATCTATTATCTTTGTCCATCTCTCTTCTCCCTGTTTAACTAATAGCTCTAACTCTGTGTCCTGCCACTCCATAACCGCTTCTCATATATTACAAACCCTTCTAATTTTTTTCCTTTCTTCCTCCCATTTCGAATTTTTGAAATTGCCTCTCGCTTCATTACTCCGAATTTCTTCCAAACATTTTTGTGCTATTCTGCTTCCCTCTACCCTTTTTAGCTTCTCTTCAAACCTCCAGGCTCTCTTAATTTGTCTAGTAACCATACTTTCTCTCCCTAACTCTTCTCCTTATATATATCCTGGGCAACTCCAGCTAACCCAGATAACAATTGGTGCGCAATATGCGCGCACTGTGGATGCATGTGTGCGGATTAATCCGCACAACGTGCGTTCCGACCAGCACTCTGATACGCCTTCCATGGAGGCGCAAATGCGACGCACGCAATGCGAGGCATGTGCGTGCGTGAATGAAGCAAGCACTCGGTGCGCGTGGGTTGACTATCCTAAAATTATTTACTTATATTGAAGGAGGTAAATAAAAAGGATAAATTAAATAAATTTATCGGAATTTATTAACAAAATGGCACACCTATAGCAAGGACGGTGGAAAAAAATCTACAATCGCGATCGACTGTCCTCAAATTTTCATTTCTTCCCAGATGATAGCGCTACGTGCGGAAACTCTAGGAACTACGAAAATATGTGATACAAATTTTGAACCGGTATAAATATAACCTACTAATGCCGTTGTGAAATTGCAAAATGTTTGCGTTTAGTGAAAAACAATTTTTGTGCAAAGTGTCAGTGTTAAAAACCTATATAATAAGTGATACAACAATGTCGCGTTGTTTTTGTAAGGACTGTGATTCGGGTAGTAGGGCACAGAAAGAGAGAGGTATCAGACGTAAAATCCTCAATATCTATACTTGCGTTCTATTGTTTTTATATTCCTCCTCTTTTTTTAATGGCATTACTCATATAATTGTATATGAGCGGCTGAAAGTAAAAACGGGACATATAAATCAAGTCTCATGGGTCCCAAATAAAAAACAATAACAAAAAAGTAAAATAAAATAGTTTACAAAAATAAATGATAACCGCTATTCTGATTACAAATTTAATTAATCTAATTATTACTTTTGATTGAAAAAATTGACATTTTTAATAACAGAATATCAAAGTTTTTTGGAAATGTAAATTATAATTACTCAAAGCGAAATATGAATAAAACTGTGTAATGATAAAGCAATATGCGTATCGCAGTTCAGCAAAGGATAAAAACGATGAGCAATGTAAAAAAATGCTTTATAAATCAATTTTGATGCCTGACAGTCTTTTTGAACTTGCGTTAGAAAAAGTAGCACAGCATTATTTGATTTAGAAAAACATCGAGCGGTAAAGTTACTCCGTATCGTAAAAAAGAGCTGTCTAAAGATGCGAAAATACAGTAATGTGTATTTTACAACAACTCGTATAAGCAAACGTACGAGCGAGCTCCCTAAACCATAGATTTTGTATTTCATAATTTCCGATTTTCATATTATTCCGTTGTTTTTATCTTCGAATATTTCTTTAACTAAAACCGGTCAAAAGGACTCTTTCTATGTACGTACACATACAACAGACAAAAAACAATACAAAAAACGCGTTTGCTCCCTAAAAAATGGCATGCATATTTTCCATTCTAAGAGTTTCAATTTGTTTTATCAACAAAGAAAATTCGATTGAAACAAAAGCTTGCAATAAGACTCATTGATTTTTAAATTCAATACCTTATCCAAGAAGGTTTTTTTATACTCCAAAAACAACTCTCAATACTCTAAATGAGCTTTTTGCGACAGACGACATTGTGTAAGAGATTCGAAAATATACAATTTTCTCCATCTTTCCCATAAAAAGGCATAATTTAGGAATTAGTGGTTGTTGCAAAATCCTGTTAAACAAGAATCCAACGAGCAAATTTGGACCACAACGAATAAACGAAAACCAAAAAACCTTTTGTAATCTAAAACAAAAATAAAATAAAATTTTCGGACAAAAATAAAAAAGAGGAAAGAAAAATGAGAAGGCAGCCAATCACATCCCCTTCCTTCTCTTTTTCCTTCTTTCGTCTTGTTTATTTTTATTACCATCAAATTACAATAAAATAAAAATAAAAAACATAAATAAATTTGCATTACCAACGTTTCGGTACTTGTACAGTACCCTTATCAAGGCAGGAAAAATTTAAGTGGTAGAAATTGACAGCACCTACGAACAGGTGCTCTCTCTCTTTGATACCTGAGAATCGAATTAGGGTCAGTAGGCCAATCTGTTGTAAACACAATATAAATATCTGTCACAATTACATCACAAATAGAGAAAGTAAAAGAAAAACAGAATTCATGAAACAGCTACGTTATATGTAATTAATCATATAAGCATAACTTTTGTTCAACCCATCCAAATCAGTTTTTAAATTAATAAATAACTTTTTTTGTTTTTAAGCTATAAAAACAATATACACAGGTAGCAAAGCGAGTGTAAGAGTGAATGGGAAACTGAGTGACTGTTTCGATATTATTCAAGGAGTTAGACAAGGATGC
>NC_046658.1:7182830-7200211 GCF_010883055.1 Belonocnema kinseyi
CAGGAAAGTATGGCGGAAAATAGTTAATAAAAAGAGTGTCAGTAGAGTGAAAGACGCCTGAAACAAAGACCTTGGCTATTAATGGACCCAAGTGGGGAACCTTACATAACGGCTTCGTGAGGTCCTAAACGAACATCACTTTTGTGTTCCTCTATCCTAGTATTAAGAAGTCTACCAGTTTGTCCCACGTAATTCATCTTACAGATCCTGCAAGTGATATTATAGACAACACCACCCTTTTAAAAATTATCTAAAGGATCTTTGCAAAAATTCATCACCGAATCCATTTTAAATGAAATGCGGAAAATAGTATGAATTTTAAATTTTTTAACAAAAGTTCAATAGTTTTAGAAATTTGAGCAAAAAATCGAAGAACAAAAGTATTAAACGAACTATATTCCTTTAACTCTTTCTGATTATCTAAAAGCAAATTATTAATCTCTTTGCTTTTGATTTGTTGAACTCTAATTGCAATATGAGTCTCAATTAACTTTTTTGAATAATGATTCAGAAAAAGGATATTCCTAACAATATTCAAATTTCTTATGTGAAATGAATATTGGGACAAACCTAGAGCTCTGTCAACTAAGTTTTTAATTACTGCAATTTTGTTTTGAAAGGGATGAACAGAAAGGAAATTTAAAATTCTACCTGAATATGTACTTTTTCTGTACAAATTGGTAATAATATTACCATTCTAACCCTTAATTACTCCTATGTCCAAGAAAACTGATTTTATAATCCTGTTCTATTTCATGAATAAATTGAAGTTTTGGATGAAAACTGTTAAAAGTATCGATGACGATCTGTAACTTTTCCAGAAGAAATCCTAATTGTTTAAAAAAAATATATTGAGCAAAAAAAGTATTAACTTTTCAACAACAATAAAAATTACTCTCAGTGTTCGTTAATTGGGTCATCAATTCCAGGAAAATGTCAATTTTAATTATTTATCAGGGAAAAAATGAAACATGTAAGATTTGTTTTAACACTTTCAAAATATGTTCAATAAAAAATATTACTTATAACCTTTGTAAACGGTATCATTCGTTTGAAAAATAATACATTTTCAGGATTGACAGGAGAAAAAATTGTTTAGTACAATAATAATTTTAAAAAAAACTGAATATGAGTTTTAAAATAATTTAAAGCTTTAATTTCACCGTATAATAATCATTAATGCTGAAAAAGTATTTAAAAGTCGTCTTTGCCATCATCAGAAATCACCCAGGGAGAGGATAATTATTGATTAGCCCCCTCTGAAATCGAATGATTAAATTCATCAGATAGTTTGAATTTTTCCAAAAAATCTACTTAGAATCTTTGTGAAATAATTCACGTATTTGTGAAATCTTTTTAATCCATATCTTTAGGAAATCATTGATATTTTTTCGAATATTTAAAATATTTGCATATATTTGTGAAATATTTGTGAAACTGTTGAAATATTTGAGAAAACTTTGAAACCTGTAAAATCTTTTAAATCTATCCGAAATCTTTGCGAAGCCGTTCTTTGTTATTTCTTTGGGAAATCATTGAAATCTTTGTGAAATCGTTAAGAATCTTTGGGAAATCATTCTTTTTTTTGAAAAGTCATTGAAGTCTTTGTTAAATCTTTTGAATCTATCCGATATCTTTACGAAATATTTGAGACCTTTGTGAAATCTTCGAAATCTTTATAATTTTATTGCAATATGTATAAAATATTTAGAATATTTTTTCAAATATTTGTAATACTTTTGAAATTATACAAATATATCGAAAATGGTTTAAGTCTTTGTGAAATCTTTTTAAATCATCCGAAAGCTTTGCAAAATATTTAAAAATTTTGTGAAATTTTTAGAAAATCATTGAAACCTTTATACAATATTAACAATATTTATAAATTATTTGATAATATTTGTTAAATTGCTTAAAACTGAACGACATTTTTAAAGTCTTTCAGAAATAATTGAAATATTTGAAAAGTCTTCACGGAATATTCGGAAATATTTTTAATATATTTTTTAATCATTTGTATACTCTTGAAATTTTTGTGGAATCTTTGCGAAATTATTGAAGTCTTTGTGAAATCTTTCTGATATCTTCGAAAATCTTTGAAATATTTTTGAAACATTTGTGAGATTATTAAAATCTTTGTGAAATCATTGGGATATTATTTTTTATATTTAAAAAAATTATTGTAATCTTTGTGAAATCTTTGCAAAACCGTTGAAATCTTGTTAATCTATCCGAAATTTTTTCGAGATATTTAAAATCTTGTGGAAATCATTAAAAGCCTTTGAAAATATTTTTGAATTATTTGTGAATTTTTTTTAATCTTTGTAAAATTATTGGCAATTAATTCATGCATTTACGAAATCTTTTAAATGTATTGAATATCTTTGTTAATTTTTTTGCGAAATATTTGAAATATTTTGAAATATTTGTAAAAATGATAAAAATCTTTCTGTTATATTTGAATAATCATTAAAGTCTTTATGACGAAATAATTAAATATTTATGCGAAATATTTATAATAGACATGTTTCCACAATATTTGTAATATTTTTGAAATATTTCTGCAATTATTAAAATCGTTGCGAGATTAATGAAATCTTTGTACTATATTTGAAATATATCGGAAATTTTTATGAAATAATTAAAGTCTTTGTGAAATTTTTGGGAAACCAGTGAAGCCTTTGTAAAATCTTTTAAACCTATCCAAAATATTTGCAAATTTTGTAAAATCTTTGAAATCTTTAAGAAATCATTGGAATCTTAGTCAAATCTTTTTGAAATCCTTACAAATCTTTTCAAAATATTTGATAACATTTGTGAAATTATTTAAATTATTGTGAAATCTTTGACAATATGAATTTTATACCTGTATTTATAATTATTTATTATTTGCTATTTATTGTTTATTTACTATTATTTATGTAAAAATTTTAACTAGAACCAACCCCCTTGTATTGTGCCCGGAAACTGATTGATATATATTTCTCACTGATTTACAGTAAAATTCCACTAATCTGAATTACGAGACAAGGTTCTTGTCACATTCACGGCGAAGTATTTCAAAACTAATTTTCAGTTTACTTAAAAATTATTATTTGTTTTAAACACTTTTCCCCCTGTCAATCCTGAAGATGCATTATTTTTCAAATAAATGATACCGTTCATGAAGATGAACAGTAAGATTTGTAATTTAATATATTTTTTTAATTGTTGAAAAAAAAATTGTTGTGTGCTAGTCGCCTACACGGATGATTTTTAAAGTGTATGTCCATTTGATATGAGTCCTTTTGACCGGTTTTAGATAAAGAAATAATCGAAGACAAAAATAACGAAATAATATGAAAATCGGAAATTATGAAATAAAAAATCTATGGTTTAGGGAGTTCGGTCGTACGTTTGCTTATACGAGTTGATGCAAAATATACATTAATGTATTTTCGCATCTTTAGACAGCTCCTTTTTATGATACGCAGTAACTTTACCGCTCGAGGTTTTTTCTAAATTAAATAATGCTGTGTTACTTTTTCTAACGCAAGTTAAAAAAGACTGACAGGCATCAAAATTGATTTATAAAACATTTTTTTTACATTTCTCATCAATTTTATCCTTTTCTGAACTACGCTACGCATATTTCTTTATCATTACACAGTTTTGTTGATATATCGCTTTGAGTAATTGTAATTTATATTTCCAAAAAACTTTTATTTTCAGTTAGTAAAAATGTAGATTTTTTGCATCAAAAGTAGTAATTAGATTAATTAAATTTGTGATCAGAATAGCGGTTATCATTTGTTTTTGTAAACTATTATATTTTGTTTTTTTGTTATTGTTTTTTATTTGGGACCCATGAGACTTGATCAAATGATAATCCAAAGTCGGGCACGGTTCGAGCCTCTATCCCCACCTAACAGTTGTGCGTGCATCCCCTCCCTCCAGCCGCGCGCTCCTTTGTTCCGTTTTTACTCGGAAGATTTGTTTGTTCCCTTTTTACTCCGAAAAATGTATGTTCCATTTTTACTCCCAAATTTTATATGTCCCGTTTTTACTTTCAGCCGCTCATATATTATACAAGCATCATCAAGGCGTTCGCGGCACCAACTGACACTTGACATAACCAAACTTAACCTATAAACACACTCGATAGTCCATAGCAGACGAAAATTTCTAATTTTATATTTTCACTGAAGGGAAGCTCTAATCTGGGATGGCATAAAACTCTGAGGACAGGCGATAGCGAACTGGCGCCAGTCGAAACGTGCGGTCTCCTTGTAGTACTTCGTGATTTTCACAAAACTAGAACCGGCTCACATGACGCGTTGCAATGTTGCAAAAGGCACTGGGCTAGCCGGCTGGTTCCGCGCAGTCCCTTGTGCTCAGGAAATGGCGACATAAAGCGAGAGTGAAAGAAACTGGCAGATCTATTTATCTCTTTCACTCTTAAGATTACAAAAAATATAGATTCTCTATCTCTTTCACATCTATGATATTCTGCTTTTTGATTCTGTTGCGCTACACCTACAGGATAGCACCCTTATTGAAAAGGCAATTTATAGCTTTTCTAAGCATTAAATAATAATGTGGTTAATTTATAAATTAAACATTTTGTGCCCCCATTGGGTATTCATGTTGCGCGCATGTACCTGCCGCAAAATTTCGTCACAGGGTGATTGTAAACATGCTCGCATTGTTCCACACCTTGTGCACACACTTCGGTTACAATCACAATATGTGGGCGCACAACCGAATGGGGACCCAATGGGGTCTTTACGGGTACTTTGTAGTAGCTCCATTCGGTTCCTTCGGTTTGCCAGGGTGTCATGCGCGCATCGACGCGCGCGTAACATGAGCGCACGAATCGTTATCTGGGAACCCCCATTACCCACCTCAGGAATCGCTCATGTATGCTCTCTACTTTCCTATGTTCCTTCCATCCCAGATCTCCACACTATAACACAGCACCACCCAAACATACGCATCAAATAATCAGACCTTCATTTTCCATTCGTTCTTAAACCTTCTCTTTCCTATAACCCACACTTGGCCCATTACTTTTCTCGTACACTCAATTCTTTTCCTCACCTGCAGGAAGGTTTCCCCCTTCTGACTCAAGCCAAAAACCTAGGTAACAGAACTCCTCCACAATTTCTACATTTGTCCGTTCATCTTCCAAACGTAATTTATTTTGCTCCTTCTATTTCTGAAGCACATCGACTTTGTCTTATCTACGTTCACCGTCAAATCTTTTTCTCCTACATATTTTTCGAAGATTCTCATCATTAGGTTTATCGCTTTCTCAGCATCTGCTAACAAAACTACGTCGTCCGCGTATGCTAGAGAGTATAGTTCGCGATTACCCAGAACCGTTCCTCCTTTCCCTTTCTCCTGTAGCTTCTCCTCTAAGTCTGCTAGTAGGATATTAAATAGTAACGGGCTTAAAGGGCAACCTTGCCTTAGACTTCTGCCTGCTCAGAAAACCTTCGCTTTTTTCTTTCCTATTTTCACCGTAATCCTGGTTTCAGTAAAAATTTCCTTTATGCTCTCCACCAACTTTTCCTCTACACCCCTCTCTTTTATTGTCTTCCATAGCACTTTTCTGTTCACTGAGTCAAACGCTGCTTTGAAATCTACGAGCAAAGCGACTAGTTTCCCTTTCTTTCTCCCAAAATTTCTGTTAACTAAATAGTTAAGTACGTAGATGTTATCTATTGTTCCCATCCCTTTTCTAAATCCCGTCTGATTCTGTGGGATACTTTCTTTTTGTTCTACCTGACTCTCCAACCTTTTTCTTAAGATTTCTGCATATATTTGATAGCCGACTGACATGAGAGTGATCCCTCTGTATTCCTCTACCTTCTTTCCTTCCCCTTTCTTGACAAGCAGTACCACCAGTCCCGTCGTCCACGCTTCCGGCCAACCGTCTCCTTTCCAAAACTTGTTGCAGATCTTCCGCATCCCATCCCTAATCCCTTCTCCTGCATACATCATCTTTTCGTTCTCTATCCCATCTTCTCCTGTCGCCTTGTTTCTTTTTACCCTATTTATTGCCACATCCCCTTCTTCTCTTTTTATCTCGTTCCCTTCCTCCATTTCTCCTTGGACTATCGTACACGTTTTCCCTTTGATCTTATTTTAGTCTCCCCCCAATAGAACCTTAAAATAATCCGTCCATTTCTCCATTTCTGTTTCTTCGTTAACGCCCTTCCTTTCCCCTGTATCCCTATTTATTACATCCCACACCCTACCTTCTTTGATCGCTTGTTCTACTTCTGCTTTATATTCTTCCTTTCCTCTTTGTCTTTTTCTTTCCAGCATCTTCTCATGTTCCGTTTTCCTCCTGTTATACTCCTCCTTTTCCATTTCCCCTTTTCTACATTTGCTTACACACTCTTTTATTCTCTCTTTACTCTCCGAGTATTCCTCGTCCCACTAGCCTCTCTTTCCCCCAACTCTTTCTTCATTAGTATTCAGCTCATCCTTTACCTTCTCAATCGACCCCTTCAACCTTTCAATTAACGAGTCTATTCCTTTCTCTTCTTCATACCTAACCTGCTTCTTTCCATCTTTTGTTTTAACTCTTTTAATTTATCTGCCCACAGACTCCCATTTTCGTGTTTCTTACGCACCTTATTTCCTTTCTCCCTCTGCCGCACTTACTGACGTCTCTTTTCAGTGTAACTATGACCGGGAAGTGCTCGGACCCTATCTCATTCCCTACCTTCATACTCCCTATCATATGCCGCATTCTTTCTTCAGCCAAGATGTAGTCCATTACTGTGGCTCCCTTTCCTATGAATGTGATCTCCCCTTCCTCATCTCCTTTCATGTTGCCATTGCATATAAACCATCCTGTTTCTCCTATCATGTGCAGTAACATCCTCCCCTCCCTGTCCGTCGCTCTATGTTTGGAGACCCTTACATATGTCTCATTTTCTTCATCCTATAAGCCTCCCCCTTGTTCAACAGTCCATAAATTTAAGTCCCCTCCTATCAAAATCATTTCTTCCTTCTTTTCCTCCATCAACCTCCTTATTGTTCTCCAGTCTTCCTCTTCCGCTCTTTTTCTGTCACACAAACCACCGCTATTTCATCTTTCCCGATTATAATTCTTCTTACCATTGTTCCATCCTTTTCCTCCATGTCCCCATCTTTTCTCCCTTTTACTGTTAATTCTTTTTTCACCCCTGACAACATACCCCCCCTTCCCTCTCCCGTTAACGTGTTATTTTCTTCCTTCTTGCATTGTCCACACATAACCTTTCGGTAACAGATTTTTTATCCCCTTTCAGTCCTTCTCATCTGCCCAAGTTTCCCTGGTCATAAGCACATCCCACGTTTCTAACTCCGCCCAAACTTCTTTATTCTTGTTCTTCAAACCTGATACATTCCAGAAAGCTATTTTCATGTTTCCCTCTTTCCTTCCCTCTTCTTTCCTGTTCACTTTGTTTCCCCTTTGCCATTTAGAAACACCTCTGATTTCTTTCTAAACTCTTTTTCGTCTCCCTTCCCCCTACCTTTCTCAAAGCTTTTTCCTTTTTTCCTTAATTCTTCTAATTCTTCGTCCCAGCGCCATTCCTCCCCATTTATCCATAACCTGTCTCTTCCTATCCACACCATATGGCCCCTTTTCCTCTCTGCCCAAGCCCTCTGTTCTATTTGCCATCTCCTTCTCCTTTCCCTCCATGTCAGATCTTCAATTCTTTCCCTTCTTCCTCTTGATAATTTTTTTTCCCTCCATAATGTTCTTTTTCTCCTCCTCACTTCCCACTTTTACTAGAAACATTCCTTCTTTTCCTTCCTTTGTCCCTCCTGTTCTCTTGACTCCTTCTACCCTGACCTGCACTCTAATGTCTCGCAAAAGATTTTGTATTTCCACTTCTCTCGTTTCACGCTCCACTTCTAATCCCTTAATTGCTGAGATATTTTTCCTCTTTGCCATTTCTTCTCCTTCTAATCTTCTTTCAATCTCACTGAGTCTTTCCTTCAATCTTTCACTTTCACTTTGGACGTTCTTTTCATTCCCTTTACCTTGTCTTTCTCCTCTTTCCAGCTTTAACCTATTCTTCCCATTTTTCTCTTACAGTCCGAATGCTTTCAGCAACGTCAGTTGTTGTTGCCACTACGGTTCTCTGCTCTGTGCATTCGTCCAGTAATTTTTGCCCTCTGGCGCCAGTTTGTAGACTTCGCGTCGTCGGCATCCTACCATACCCAAAGCTCTGTGACGTTTCCCGCCTTTATCACCTACTTCTTACCCCCTGACCAAGCAACTGTTTTCCTACTCCTTATAATTTTTTAACTAAATTTGTTTAAATAATTAATAGTTTTTGCAAATTTGCAAAGCAATATAGAAAAGTGTCATAGAACAGACATTCTTAGTTGACTTTGAAAACAAATTCACTTGTGAAAAAAGAGCAAACTCTTGATTTGGTAATTAAAATTGTTTAAATAATTAATAATTTTTGTAAAATTACAAAGCAACATAGAAAAGAGTCATCTGATGGATAATCTTAGTTGACTTCGAAAAAAATTGACTCGAAGAAAGAGGATCACTTTTAATTTTTTAACCAAATTTGTTTAAATAATTAATAGTTATTGTAAATTTGAAAATTAAAATAGAAAAGAGTCATCGGATAAACATTCTAAGTTGACTCCGTAAACAAATTAAATTTTAGAAAAAAGGGCAAACTCTTAATTTTTCAATCGAAATTGTTTGAATAATTAATGGTTCTTTAAAAATTTGCAAAGTAAAATAGAAAAAAGTCATTGTTAAGACATTCTTAGTTGACTCCATAAACAAATTGACTTTTAGAAAAAAAGAATCCGTTTTAATTTTTGATTCGAAATTGTTTAAATAATTAATTATTCTTGTAAGTTTTCAAATCAATATGGAGGAGTCATCGAATAGACATTCTTAGTTGACTCCGTAAAGAAATTGACTTGTAGGTAAAAGAAACACTTTCAATTCTTGTATTTAAATTGTATAAGTAATTAATTAAATCTTTTAAATTATAATCGTTAAAATAATTAATATTTCTTGTAAATTTACAAAACAGCATGATGAATTAAATATACTCTTTAAAAAATAGCCATTTATGAAAATTGCTTAAATAATTACAATATTTGAAGATTAACTAAGCGTTTCAACAAAACATAAGTGAGCTCCACTCGAATTCGGCACAATCGCTGTAACTTAATCGCTATGAATGTTTACATCCATAATGTAAACCAGGGCTCGCCACTTCAAGCAGGTGCTGACTGCCACGACAAATTTATGACTGCCACCAAGTTTTTCTGTCATTTTTTCTGCGTTTTCCAGGAATTGAGGGAAGGCTTACGGTCACGGTATATTACGTCTCGCCATCGTTCCCGCCGAGGCGTCTGAACTTTTGTTCTCGAATTTAAAATACAATTAATTTCCAATTTCAATTTCATTTTTAATTTACAAAGTGAATCAAATTTGTCTGCAAATCAAACCTCAAATTAAAGCTTTAAACAGGTGGTAAAATTTGTAGAGTTTTAAATTAAAATTCATAAAGAATAAACAAAAACTACGGCCGCCAAAATCCCTTCTTTTTTATTTTGAAGAGTTTAAACTCTACTTCGAGTTGTACAATTTGACAACTGTCCATTAAAAATGCCCTTATTCTTATTATTTCATTCAAGAAATAATTAAATATGCCACATTTGGAACACAAATTTTGTTTTAATTAAATTTATTTTCTTATTAAGTTTTAACTGCGCATTACTCACTAAACTACATTAATATTAGCAAATAAAAAGTTGATATTTATTTTCTAATTATGCTTCATTTTTGGTGAGGATAATGTCTTCCAAGCCCGGCAGGAGGTATAATGACCACGAACGGCTAGGAACTAGTCGAACGACAAGATTTATTAGGGCCAGGTTGACCTAGTCTCTTGGCCGCCACCGTCAATCATTGCAGTCAATGACTGCCTTATGGTGAGCCCTAATGTAAACAAATGCCTCGAACTTGCCTTGACGCAGTGGATTTAGTCTAAACCTCGGCCATCTCACTCTCTGTTAAATTAGATAGTCTCTCAACTAAATTTGACCATACCATATTAAGACGTGATAATGCCGAAAAGCAACTTGAGGATCTTAACACCAGGATGATAACAGCTGAAGGTACGATTGCAAACTTCTCTTCCCTAGACCCTTCTCACCAAATCCTGGACAAAAAAAGTCTCATCCGAAATTGCCTTGCCGAGATAGAGCAAAGAGCTGACAGGAAAATAACCTTATCTTATTTGGGGTGCTCGAGCTAGTCTCTTCTCGTATAAATGACGGCAGCACGGTAAAAGAAAATCGTATTTCTACCATCTCCAATCTTTTCTCAGGAATTATTCCTGCCAACATGCGCTCTAACATACGAGCTTTTCGACGTAGTGCTTTCCCCCAAGAGATGTCGAAGCCCCGTCCTTTGAAGTTGGTTTGCGAAACGACGAAAGCAGCGCATGCGCTACTTCACTCGATCTTGCGGGCGAAGAAAGACCCCGATAGAGTAAATCGTCTGTAACAAATATGGATCTCGCTCGATCGAACGAAGGTGCAGATGGAAGAGTTTACAGAAGCCAAGAAGGAGTTAGCATCTCGTCGTCAAAATGGAGAAGTAGACCTTGCCATAATATATTGTCAGGGAATTCATGTGGTTTCCAAGGTAAGGAAGCAAACAAGCAAACGTCATCGAATCTCAACTTGGGCTAGGGTTCTCAGCTGTAAGTAAGTTAGACAATGTAACACCTCCCCCCTCTAGGTCTCCTCGTGCCACGACGATTGACGTTTCTCAGCTGTTGTCTGTTTACTATCAAAACATCAGGGGCGTATGCACTAAACTAAACCTATTGCAACAAGCTATTCCCCTCAGCTCTTATAATATTGTTGTTTTTACTGAAACATGGCTTTATGATAAAATAGATACCACTGAGTCGGGGTTTTTTGGTGACGATGTTTTTCGATGTGATAGAAATATCTTTACCAGTGACAGCAAGCGTTATGGTGGGGTCTTGATTTCCGCTGTCCGTAGTTTAAATTGTATCAGTCTTCCCACTTTTATAAACACAGTTGAGCACGTGTTCATGAAATTCCTTATTGGCACCGTTACTTACATTATTGGCGTCGTTTATATTCCCCCAAATGCAGGTTTAAATAAATATATCGAACTATGTGATATATTCGAGGATGTCAAAAATTCATATCCTGGTGCAATTGTAATTGGTGATATTAATAATAGGTGACTTTAATATGCCCTACGCGATTCGGAATATAAATTCTAACCAGGCCCCTGATTTTTGATTTATATGTCCATTGTAAAGTCAGCGACTCAGCTCTTCTAGACCATCCCTATACTTGTCATAACTTTAAGGCTGCAAATACTGCTGCGATCAGCCACTTTCTTTTTAATGTTGACTGGGATTATTTGTTAGCTAACATATCTGTAGATGTGGCTGCAGATACTCTCTACGCGTACTTTTACACTGCGATGGAGTACTTTGTACCCCTGAAAACAATTAAACCATCTAGCTTTCCACCTTGGTTTTCCATCACCTTGAAACAATTAGTCATAGCTAAGAAAGTGGCTCATTTAAATTATAAGCAGTCTCGTAGACTGTCTGACTATCCACACACTTTTCTGAACTAAGGGCACAATGTAAAATCCAATCTGACTCCTCTTATAATAGTTTCATTGTTAAATCTGAGAATTCAATTACTGCGAACCCAAAGCAGTTCTAGAACTTTGTAAATTCCATTCAGAAAACAAGTAATTTGCAAAATCACGTATACTTTGATAACGATCGCGCTGACACCAGTGAGGACATTGCCGAACTTTTTTCCAGATACTTCATGTCAGTTTATAGTCCGTCAGTCTTGAGCGACGCCCAACTCAGTTCAAACGACTGCGTAGATCTTTCGGTTGTCAACATAAGTAAGGACGAAATTTATTGTAAATTGCGCAAACTTGATGCTAATAAAGGGGCCGGTCTAGATGGGATACCCCCTCCCTCATTAAGTCGTATTGCTCTTCACTGATCCATCCGTTATATCTAATTTTTAATCAGTCTATCACTGAGGGTTACTTCCCCGGGGTTTGGAAAAGGGGTATAGTTTCCCCTATTTTTAAATCGGGAAACCGCCACGATGTGAGAGACTATAGGCCAATTACACTGCTTAGCTCCATCCCTGAAATTTTCGAGAGTATCATTTGTGATAAACTCTATTAAGCCTCGGCCAATACCATCATCGATGAGCAGCACGGTTTTATGAGGGATAGATCTACGATTACAAACTTGTGTACCTATACGCATTACTTATCACAGTCTCTTGAATCGGGCTCGCAGGTCGATGCGATTTACACGGATTTCTCGAAGGCTTTTGATCAAGTCGACCATGGCATTCTCGTGGCAAAGCTTAGAGCCATGGGTGTGTCTTCCAATGTGCCCTCCTGGCTTTCGAGCTACCTTGAGGGTAGGTTGCAATCAGTTCGAGCCAATGGCAGTTTCTCAAAAGTTTTCTTATCCACATCTGGGGTTCCGCAGGGATCGCACCTGGGTCCACTCTTGTTCCTTTTTTTTTGTTAACGATATAGGTGGGGTTATTAGATTTTGTTTCTTTCTCCTATTTGCGGATGACCTTAAAATGTTTTTTGCAGTTCACTCCCATCTGGATTGCATCGATATTCAAAACGATCTTGATCGCCTGCATGAATGGTGCATCCTGAATCGTATACCTATTAATATAAAAAAATCCTATGCAATTACTTTCTCCAGGAAGAAACTCAATATATTTCATCACTACAATATTGGAGGGGTCGAACTGACTAAAGTCACTCAGGTGCTAGACCTTGGGATAATTCTAGATTCTGAGCTTACTTATAGGGATCACATCTCTAAGGCTGCGAGTAAATCTCTAAGATCTTTAAGCTTTGTCACGAAAAATGCCTTGAAATTTAGGAATCCCCTTACACTTCAAATTTTGTATTTTTCTCTCGTTCGACCACACTCAGAATATCCCTCCATCATCTGGTCACCACAATACCTCGTTTTTAACTGCTGACCTCTGTTTTTTGCACGGTATTGTCAACAATATTATAAAATGTCTTTTGATTCTATCTGAAGTTAAGTTTTTTGCACCAACTAAGTCGCTCCGTAAAAAGAAATCTTTAATTTATGTTACGAATCACCGCACAAATTACGGAGCGAATCCCGCGATCTCCAGACTTTTCTGTGAGGCCAATTCGTTTATAATAAATCGTAACAATCAGCTCGACTTTTTTAACATAACTGCATATCAATTCAGAAGCTCTGTGCGAAACGCGATTTACAGCCGCGGCCATTGTAGCCTTTCGAATACCTCTTACTTATATTTAGGCTTTATTTTTAGTTAGTAAGTTTATATGTACCAAAGGATTTTATCCGTACACTAATTTAAATAATTAAAAAAACATTTATATACACTCATATTTTTTTCAAAAATTAAAAGTTTTAATTGATAAACATATTGAGTTAAAATTTAAAATAGTTATTTCAAAAAATAAATATGATTGTATAGCGTTCTCGCATATAGGATTAGAGATTTGGAGTTTTTAGGTGTAAAGTTAAATTTTAAAGGAATGACTACCGCCTCCCTCATGATTAATAATTTAATTAAACAATTATCCGTAAATATTTATGTTTGTTTAATTAATTATGAATTAAATAAATCATAATTAAACGATAAAATGTTATCATAAAATTATTTTATAATTTATTTCATTTGTTATATAATATTTTATAGAAATTGATGTATCTTACTATTTATTTATATTATGTCCCGATTTTTTAAATTGAGAAGCCATAATTTCAAAATTGAAAAGACGTATTTTTTAAGTTTACTCTAATGGTTGATCAAAATATATAAATGTTTTGCCTTACATTTCTCAATTCAAGCTTAAAGGTAAGGAATTATTGAAAAGTTTAAAAAACATTTATCTCCTCATTGTTAGTTTGAAATAAAATAATCCGTAAATGAATTGTTTATTGTCGCTGGTACATTCTCATCGTGCGGTGTGCCCGTAGCTGACACGTTTGAGCGCGCCTAAGGCGCGCGTCTGTTGAATCCCGGGCTTCGCGCTCGGATATTTATTCTTTGCATTGGGAATGCTTGAATGAAACTTTATGAAAAAGATCTCTTCAAATCGCAGTATTTATATGCGTGTTTCTCTATCTCGCGTTGTTATGCTCCCTAGCGGACCGAAGGAACCGAATGGAGCCTGTACAAAGTACCCGTAAAAACCCCATTGGGTCCCCATTCGGTTCCTTTTTAAAAAAATTTCGAAAAAACAGCAAAATCAACTTTTGAATTATTGAAATTCGGATTCTACGTTAAAATTCCTTATAGAAGGTTATACGTCTTATATTCTTTAAAACTGTGTACAGTTGAAAAAAAAACTATTGCGATTATTCCATGGCCTTCTATAGGGAATTTTAACGTCGAATCCGAATTTCAACAATTTAAACGTTGATTTTGATGTTCTTTCGAGTTTTTTTTTAGGGAACCGAATGGGGTCCCAATGTGGTCTTTACGGCTACTTTGTAGAGGGTCCATTCGGTTTCTCCGGTCCGCCAGGGCTAATAATATAATTTTGGTTTTCATATTATTTTTATTGATAACCCAAAATATCCTACAAGTCTTCTTTTAGATTTTTTACGTATCTCGCGTCTTTTGGCGTAATATTGGACTTTTCGATTTTCTGCATAATATTACTTACGCTATATGAAAATAAAATTACGAGTCATATTGGAAAGTGGTTAAAAGACATTTTGTAGGATTTTTCAAAACCTATACTTTCTCTTTGAGACTCTTCGTCGTATTATACGTCATCTGGTTCAAAATTTAAATGTTGTGGTGTCAAATTTCGAGCAATGCTAATACTTGCTCCATTACAATTGATAAGAATGTAATAAATTATTACAAATTTGTATCTCTTTTTTGGGTGAATCACTTTTTTCTATCAATTTGTTTTCGTACATTTTTTTGCTTTTCCACAAATTTTTTAATTTTTATTTTTAATGTCATTTTTATGATTAAACCCAAGACTACATTTTCTGTCAAAAAGTAACTCATAACAAATTTGTAGCTTTTTTCGGGTAGACAATTTTTATTAAATCATTTTTTTTTTTCGTAACTTGTATCGTTTTTCAAAAAAATTTTTTTTTTTAATTTTCAATGTTATTTTTCGCGAATAAAACAAAAAGCACGCCTCCTAGATCTTTTTTGAAATAACAATTTTTTCTGATTCATCTTTTTTCGTATCCTGCACAGTTTGACCACAAAATGGGATTTTTCATTATTTTTTGTGCAATAAAAATTAGAATGTTCGATTTTACAAGAAAATCCAGAAATTTTTTATGATAATATTGTAGGGGTTTCAAAGAGAAATGTTTTCTTCACTTGACTTTTTTCATATCTTAAGTTGTTTGGCTTAAATTTTTGATTTTCGGTTGATTTAAAAAATTTTGAAAATGCTATAACTCTGAGAATTTTATCTGTATAAAAAAAGTCATCAGGATAAATTGTTTGTTTAAAATTTAATAGACGTAAATACAAATTTTAAGTATAAAACAATGGACCGAAAATTTTTCCAAATGCTCTAACTTTTTGAATTTCTATCCAAAATGGCTGTTTCACAAACTGGTCTTTTCTTTTCGGACATTTCAGACCTTTCTTTTCTTATACATTCTTAACCATAAATGAAAAGAATGTAAAAAAATAGAGGCCTTTCGCTTTTTTTATTGATTTAAATTTTTAAATAATTTGAATTCTTCAAAGTAAAACGCTGTTACTTTTCTCTATAATATTGATATTTTATCCAATATGAATCAAATTGAAAATAAAGTTCCTTAAGGCCATGTGATGAGTATAACAGCTGATCAAGTCAGCCCTAAGATCAATATTTTTTCATCTATATTGAAAAATAAAAGTTTAAATAACGCGGAAATTTTTTCGGGAAATGTTAATAAGTATTAAAGGGTCGTTTGTGGCCTTGCAAAGGGTTGGAGGAAGAAAAAAGTTTATTTATGCAAATAATGATTATCGACGGATACATTTAGGTTTTACAGCAGAAGTTTGACTTTTAACTTTCTCTGACGGTAATTATGCAATCTGCTTTACCCACAGACCCCTAGAAGTTCGAAGTTCTCATGGACATAGGAAACAAGGGACTAGGAATGCCACTGCGGGGGTGATGCAATGAGGGGGGAGGTCCGTCGCCCATGTTAGGATGGCATGCCTAGTCCCGTGTTTCCTATGTCTATGGAAGTTGTCTACTCGCTGCGCTAGTGCTGCTTTGACACAGCTGATGCCAGACTGAGACGTATGTCAGACCAAATATGTTTATTTGCATTTCAAGTACAAACATTAGTTTTTGCATTATTTGTGCATAATTTTCGTGAGCGAGTTTTGCTGTTTTGTCCCACTTTAATAAATATAAACCTCAAAACTAGCCCATTGACAACATTGCAAATTGCTCACAGCATGGACATAGGAAACACGGGACTAGGCATGCCATCCTAACTTGGGCGAGCGGGGTTGAATCCTCGGGAGGGGGGAGAATTCCATGAGTGGGGAGAGCCGCCATCTTACTATGTGCCATTTGATTATGCGCACGAGCATTTTTGCCGACAAGCTGTGCATGAAAATATAAACATGTGGGCGCTGCCATGTTTGTCGCGGGACATCAAAAGGTGGCGGACCTCCCCCCTCATTGCATCACCCCCGCAATGGCATGCCTAGTCCCTTGTTTCCTATGTCCATGGCTCACAGGGTTTGACGACAGCACGGTCGGTATTTCTTAAAAATAGTAATTAAACAAAAAACTTTTTTCACTATTCTCATTATTTAGGACCAGAGACACATTCTTGCATGCCTTCTGTTTATCGTGCAAAATTTTTAACACGATATCTCATTCCGAGTGGACGTAAGTTGGGAAAGAAAACTTCCACTGGTATTTTCTTCAAAAAAAAAAATTTTTCTCAAAATTTCCACCGGAACAAAGCAGGGACATGGACTTTATTACCTCCTTTTTCATTTCCCAAACATTCAGAGCGATACCTCATTTCGTTTAGACGTAAGTTGGGAAAGAAAAATTGAAGACCAGGGTTAACGTGACCCTCTCGTCACATGGCCTTAAGTACAGTCTCAATATACTTGTTCTCTTTCATTCTCTTAATTGTTGTAATTTCGTTTTCTGAGTCTTTTCGATTTTTCGTTGTGTATTTTTATGCTAAAAAAATGTTAAACCATATATTATAAGGATAATTTCATTAAATACAAAAATCGAAACTTTAAAGGGCCGTTATTAAACTGCATTACCAATTGCATGATAGGGA
>NC_046658.1:7200221-7211949 GCF_010883055.1 Belonocnema kinseyi
TCACGCTAAAAACTATGTTTCGAATACGAATCTTGCTTCGTTAGGAATTCGGAAAATTGGTTAAAAGTTGAACTACTTTGTGAAAAATTCATTATTTTGGTTTTAGATTCACCTCTTTGGTCGAAAATTTAACTATTCCATTTTTATAAAGTTAATCTTCTGCGGATAAAAAGTCATTTTTAGGTTAAAATCTTTTGTTAAAAATGTAACTGTTTTGTTGAAAATTTGTTTTCTATTTTTTAAGAATTAATTTTCTTATAAATATTTAATTTTTGATTTAAATGTATATTTTTATTAAAAATTGATATTTTCTGGTTGAAAATTGCCTCTTTTTAGTTGAAAATTTATGCATTTTGCTAAAAATTGTTTTGTTTTTTTCTATCAAAAATAAATTTTATGCCTTGAAAATTCATAATTTTTTATTAAAAATGCAACTGTTTGGGTCTACATTAACCTAATTTGTTTGATGATTCAACAATTTGGTAAAAAATTTAAATATTCGGTTCAAAATTAAGTTTTTTATTTCAAATTAAACAATTTTTATAATCAATAAACTGCTTTAATGAAAATGTAACTTTTTGGTAGAAAATTAATTTTTTTCTTGAAAAATCATATTTTTAGTTGGAAATTCAACCATTTTATAGGTAACTCGTCCTCTCGGCTTTAAATTTAAAAAATTTTGTTAAAAATTAATATACTTTGTTGAAAGCTCGTCTATTTTTGGTAGATCATTAATATTTCGCTAGAAAATTTATTTCTTTGGTCAAAAATTAATTTTCTTGATTTTTTTACTTCGTGATGTTCCTAAAAATGCATTTGTTAAGGTCTAAATTAGTCTATATTGACTAACGATGTAGCAATATGGTAAAAAATTAAAGTAGGATTTGTTTGTAAATGAACTTTTCCGTTAACAATCCATATGTTCATTTTAATTAAACTATTTGAATAAAAATTAAACTATTTAAATGTCTTTTGTTGAAAATTCGTGTTTGTTAAATCTAGTTTTTTTTTAATCATATTTTTTCAAGATTTACCTCTTTAGATTAAAATTTAATTTTTTTGTTGACAATTCGGTCTTTTGATGTTCAAAATGTTAAAAATTCCTGTTTTTTTGTAAGAAAATTAATCTTCTTTGTTAAAAATTCATTATATATTCCGACTTTAAATCTTAGGAATTTAAAGTGTTTCATATTGCACTCAAATGAATTGAAAGTGAGTTTTAAATAAGAACTCATACGAGGGGTCTAATTAGCTGTAAGGCATAGCGTAAGTTACAAGTTTGAGATAATAAAAGACCCTTTGATCCTCTTCGAGATCTTCTTACCTAAAAGCCAGCTAATGTGTACAATGTGAACATTATTTCGAAACTATTTATGAAAAAAATGAATCACCATTTTTAAACCCTTAAAACACCAAATTGGATAGTTTTTCTTTGTAATTACAACCTTCAAAAAAAATTAACTTAAAGAAATAAATTAAATCAAAATTTTTTTCAATCCTTGGTGGGAAATTTTGTACAAGTGTGAAAAAGTATAACTATTTTTACAAGAAAACACCAATGAATATAATAATTTTTAAAATGCTAAGAAATACAGGTGTCCATTTTAATCAAGGAAACAAATTTCCGGTCATTTCCCGTGTCGCAAAAAATGATTGAATTATTTCAATTCTTTGGAATTCTTTCTTTTTCCATTTTTTTGGTAAAAGCCTTAGTTGCTGAAATGCACCCCTATAAGCCTTATATTTCTTTTGCATTTTGTTGGATTCTTCGATTCTTTGAATTATTCATAAACTCTTTGGATTTCTTTGAAGTTGTGAAGTGTGATGAAAATAAGAATTGCAAGTGCTTAACTGCCTTCAATATTTTAAAATTAAATGTTACTTAAATTAAAATGTATTGTTCCTTTAAATTTTCGATTGAAAATATAATAAGATTAAAGTTGTAGGTCTTACTTATTTTGAAACAATGAAACTGAAATAAGATTTATTCTATGATAGAAAAATCTAAAAGGTATTACAAGAACAAGCGTCGTGTGTTTTAAATAAAATATTAAACTATTTTAAATTCAAAATTGAGAAGAATAACAAGAAAAAGTAAAATCTGGAGACCAATTCAGTGACATATTGATGACAGAATATTGTACAAATTTAAGCAGCCATTGTTATGTATTCTGAAATCTCAGTATCAATAACTCAACTTTTTTCGGCACACTGCCAATTTGAATTTAACTCCATTAAATAATTTTACTGAAAGACAAATATTAAAATTAATATAAAAAAATCTGGTATACAGGATCCTATGTCCTCTTTCGTCTTTTCTATCCTTTTTCGAAAAATTAAATTTTTTTATTTTTAATCTTATTTTTTATGATTGAAAGAAAATCTACTCGTCTTATCTAAAAGAGACTAATAATAAATTTATAGATTTTTTAGGCGAACAACTTTTGTCTGTTAATTTTAGTTCGTACCTTGTGTCCTTTTTTTCAATCAAATTTAATATTGTTATTTTTTATAACTAAAGAAAAAATTACGTGTCCTATGAAAAATAATAGCTCTGTTATGGATAAACAAGTTTTATCTAATTTTTTTCGTATCTTGTGTCGTTAGTCCAAAAATTTTTCATTTTTTTATTTTTAATGTTGTTTTTTCACGACTAAAAGTAAAAACTGCGCGTCCTATCAAAAAGTGATTTATAACAAATTTGTAGATCTTTTCAGGGCGCGCAATTTTAGCTGATTCATTTTTTTTTCGTATCTTGCATAGTCTGACCAAAAAGTGAAATTTGTGGATTTTTCACTATTTTTTGTTCGATCAAATTTTGAATTTTCAACTTTTCGACCAAATGTAAAAATTGTTATGGTAATCTTGTATGGTTTTTAAAAATCAACGTTTTTCTTCTCTTGACTTTTTTTCATATAATGCGTTCTTTGGCTTAAAATGTTCATTTTAGTTTTTTTTCTTTTTTTGAAAATGCTCTAACTTTAATAATTTTCTTATTATATAAAAAAGTGATTAGGATAAATTGTTTGAGTTTCTGAGTGCTATTAATAATCATACATAAAGTTTTGAAATCTTGAAAAAATGTGGTTTTAAACATTTTGAAAATGTACGCACTTTTTAATTTTGATCCAAAACAGCTGGTTTACGAACTTGTTCTTTCTTTTTAGGCCTTAAAAAAGTGTGCCAAAGCAGAATCCAATCTGACCAATGTTTCGAAAGTTAACGTGCCTATAGATTACAGACTACATACTACAGACCGATAGACAAACACCTTCGTAAAAATCGTTTTTTTCTGACTCAGGAGGTCTGAAAACGTGGTACTCGAATTTAAAATAAAATTTATTTCCAATTTCAATTTCATTTTTAATTCACAAAGTGAATCAAATTTGTCTGAAAATTAAACCTCAAATTAAAACTTTAAAACGGTGGAAAAATTTGGAGAGTTTTGAATTAAAATTCAAAAAGAATAGAGAAAAACGACGTCCGCAAAAATCCCTTCTTCTTTATTTTGAAGAGTAGAAACTTTACTCTATAATGACCGTGAAGGGCTAGGAACCAGTCTAACTCAAGATTTATTAGGCTCAGTGTGACCTAGTCTCTTGGCTGCCACTGGCAGCCAATGCAGTCAATGGCTGCCTTCTGGTGAGCCCTGCATTAGGATGAGAATGGAAAAATAAAAATGTATCTTTGGTGGCAAGAAAAATATATAAATTATAAAAAGTACAAAGATACAATTTTAAAGTAATTCTGGCTTTTATTATTATTTACCTGGAAAAGATGCAAGCAAAATAATTTGTTGTGATTCAAGGAAAAATGCGTTATAAAACAACGAACACCTTAAATAGTATAATTAACAAAATAAGTAAAATTTTCTTGCAACTTTTCAGATCTATGCAACTCACTGTCTAGCTACTGGTCTTATAATTAATCAAATCATGAGAAAAAAGGTTATACGTTTTAAATAATCGAAGAAAAAGCAGAATTTCAATATAATTTTGATAAATAATTAAATAAGCAGTGAAAACCTTAAATTTTTCCTCGTTAATAAATATAAATTGTCAGTTCGACACTACGGAGAAGTGTTATTATTACATCACACTGAAAAAAATTGTTCTTGATTCAAGAAAATATTACTTGATTAAAGTCAATCGCAGGTACGAATGGGGACGATAGAATGTGAGTGTGTTCCAAATAAATAAGTACTTGCTACTGTATGCTTGGATTAAGCGTACATTTCCTTAATCCGAGAAAATGTATTCTTAGATAGAATATCGCATTTTATTATTCTAAAACTTTATTGTGTTACTTTATATAGAGATGTATTCAAAGGCAGAACATAGTTTACTTCCAAGAAATCATTTCTGATACATTTCAAGAATATATTTTCTTAATATAAGAATAAGTAATATCGAAGCAATAGACTAGTGCCTCAACTGAACACTATTTCTAAAGAAAAAAATTGTTTTCGAAATCATTGTTATATAATCTTCATTTTTTAAATTATTAAAGTACGTAATTCACGTATGTAATACACATGTAATCGTACACCTAGACGCTTTGAAAAATCAGACTCGCCGAGAATTGAACCCTCCCTACCTAAACTATCTAAACTAGTGTGTCCTAACCGCGCGCTCTACCGACGTCGCTATCGAAGCACTTGGATCTCGGTGACAAAACTTTGGGTAAGAATTCCAAGGCAGGGTCGTACCAAGTCATATGGTGAGCCTCAACCAACTTCAAACTAAAAGTTGTTGAACTCAACATTAATTTACCATTTTTTATTTACAAAAATTTTAGAATTGAATTTTACTTATTTAAAAAAAGGCTCGATACTTTTTTTTAATATATTTAAAAATTTTTTTAAATATCTAAAAGTAATGCTAAATAAATAAAAATTTTCCGTAAAAGGCGCAGTTTTCAATTTATCCAACTGTTTTATTGCATAGAATACTCTATTACTCAATTTTTAATGCAAAATAACATTTCTTAAACAATAATTTAAAATATTTGAAAAAGCGAAGTAAGTTTCACTTATTTAACGAGGCATTTCAAACTTTTTTGTTTTTAAATATTTGAAACTTTTAAAAGCGACCCAAAGGTAATAAATAATAAAGAAAAGTTGGAAGTACAAAAATGTTTTAATAACATCAATGACAAAAAATTATGTTCTGCTATACGAAAATTTTCATAAACTTCACAGTTTTCAATTTATCGAATTCTTTTATCATACCTTTTTTTACAAAGGTTTGAACATGGAATTGCTTTCCTGAAACAACAATTTAAAATATGCAAAAAATAATTGAACTTTACTTATTTTACAAAGGGCTCAATACTTTTTTCTTTAAAAATTTAATTCGCTTAAAATCTATCTAAAGCATATAAAAAATAAAGAACTTTCAAGTTCAAAAACGCTTTAATAACCTCAGTGACAAATAAATATTTTCTGATTTTTAAAAACCTTTGTAAAACACAGTTTTCGATTTATTTAATTCTTTTATAATACTTTTTAACTCAGTTTTTAATTTAAAATAACAATTCCTGAAAAATCATTTAAAATATATAGAAAAAATTGATCGCTAGTTTAAATATTACCTATTTAAAAAAATGCTTGATACTTTATTTTTCTTTTAAATATAAAATACTTGGAAATCAGAAGAAACAAAAATTCTGTAAAGAAACGTTTAGTGCAAGAACTTGCCGGCTAAAAGCGATCTCACGGTGGTCTGCTGACAAATATTTATTTGCTTCCTTCTTGCATTTTCAAATGTTTTATTTAAAAAATTTCTAAGTGTCAATTTTGAATTCTTTTTTCTAATATATTTTGCTTTAAAGACGCATATAATTTTTTTTAAATTATCAAGAAAATGTAATAATTGTATTTTAAAGCATTTTTTAAAGCTTATATCTTCGTTTCATGTCGTCATATATTTATTTTTTATTATTTAAATAATAATAAAAAAATTATGTAAGTACATGGGTGATTGCCAAAATGTTAACCATTTGTAGTCCAAGACATTTTCCGCGATTAATGAATTCTTCGACTGAAAAACTTAATTTTATGAAGTTTTATAAATATACATACTAAGAATATCCGCATTAAATTTTATATAATTAATGACATGTTGAAATGAAATTTTCTATGATCATAGAATTCACTGAAAAATCAGGCTCGACAACTCTCTTAGAAATCTTAACAGCTTTTTTAAATTTTTTTTTGTTCAAATCGCTTAATATTTGTGGGCTGTACATTATTTTGAACCAAAAATGTCATTTTTTTTCCTCTGTGGGCCGGGAATGTGAAAAGGGGATCATATGAATTACCATCTAACACAAAGCTGCTGAAGGTTGGTTGAACTTCTCAGCATAAAACACTAACCATCTAAAAACTCTTGCGGTTGAAACAAACCGCCTCCAACCCCCGCCCCCAATCCCTCGTTAATCGAAATTTTGTGGGTCACTGAGGTAGGGATTTAATTCAGAAATTGACAAAAAAGATAAGGCTGATGTTTCAAACGTGTGTGCTACATTTAAATCGTAAAAATAAAATTGGAAATTAGTAAATTCAGTTTTTCAAAAACCAGCAGAAGTTGCAGTAAGATGTTTGAAAAACAAACTTTTTTAAAGAACACGCATTTTTTAAAGAGACAATGAAGCTTCCTCTGTTTTAATATAAATGCATGTTATCAATTGTAATAATATACATTTATGGAAAATGATATACAAGTTGAGACACAAATTCGAGTGCGAAGCACGAGACACGTTATGAGAATGTATTCGTTAAAGCCGAAGGAGCTTTAGCAAAAAAGAAGACACTATCACCAAATTATTGTCGTCGATGTTTTGATTTTTAGTTTTAAAAAATCTAATAAAATTCATGATTATGCTTTTATTTATAATCCTGTAACCTTTAAAGTTATGCATTCGTAATGAATAAAAAAACAGTTTTTAATTAAGTAAAGATTTAGTACAAGTTTCTGGAGTTATTATTTTTTTTACATAGAATCGATTGGTACAGTTTTCTTCTAATCTAGAATCAATGTTGATTAATTTGTATAAAATCATTTAATAAAAAATTGCTGTAAGAAAATGAAAATGTAATACATGTTTCTTTAGCTATTAAAAGAAACATTTATATTATTTTTACTTCCCAGGAACAAAGAATCCATTGAAAAGATGACTCTGTGAATTGCGTATATCATTTGCAGATTCAGAAAGTTAGAGCTGAATCGGTTTTTGACTATGTGAATCGGTCGTTTTCTCATGCAGCTTCGAATCTGCCATGTACTGCAATTACGATTTCAAGCAAGGTCTTGAATCAGGAAACTGTAAGATGGTGACGGTGGGTGATCTTATTGGTTAGAATTGGTGCAAGTTGCAGGTGTTATGAATGCTGCTGTAATTTTCATGAAAAACATTGCAGAATGGTTTCGTTTTTTCATGATTTTCTGTTAAAGTGTAGCGTTCAATACCGAATTCGTTCGTAATGTGCTCTAATATCGTGCTCCGTCTTGTGGTGATTTACACGCCTGTTTACTTGTCGCCAACCATCCGAAAAGTCCTAAAAGTGAAAGAGACATTGAGCGAAAAATTAAAAGATATGTACCCTCTATCTCTTTCACTCTTATGATTTTTGTGCTGGCTGACGGCCAGTTGACAGGCGTGTAAATACATCATTATGGTTTGAGTGAAAGTTCTGAGCGTATTAAAAAGAAGGGAAAATGGGCGTGAATATGAATGATGATATGTTAGACCCGGCTATATGTATGGGTGCCGCAAACTTGCTTTTTGGAAATGAGGATTAAGATGCTGCTGGAATTTTGGTTGATGAGGAAAGAGAAAATCATGAGAGTGTGAGAAATTTTTTTTGAAGGGGTTATACCTTTGTATTCATTATCAGGTAATATAGTCTTTAAATATCCAGTTTTTAAAAATTACTTTAGTTAAAAATATGTAAATTTTTGACTTCATTGTTTTTTTGCCTATAAATTAACACTTAACACATATGATTATTTATAAATTAAATTTCAGAATAAGTTTAGTTTTAAAGTAATATTAGGAGATAGTTCCAACGCTCTTGAATAATTTGCAATGTGAGTATAAAGTATTGTAAACCTAAGCGGGAGGTAAGATATTTAATAAGAAATCACTCGATGTACGAATATTGTTTTATTTAAAATCCATTAAGGTGGTCGGCCTTTAGTTCTAACCTTAAAATTCAATCAGCTAATTTCACAAAAGTATATGTACAAAAGGCGTACCGCTTGGCACATAAATAATGTTTTATTCTAGTAGATAGGGCAGAATACGTCAAGTGTTCCAACCTAAATTAATAAATATGTTTTTTTTTTCAAAAAATGAATTTCAATTATTTTAAGTAACACATGAAATTTGAACTAGAAAAGAACAATTTGCGACAAAAAATGAAATAATAAAATTTTCAACGAAAGAAATGAATTTTTAACAAAAATGGTGATTCCGCAACTGAAACAATTATTTTTAACAAAGTGATTGAACTTCAGACCAAACAGTTCAATTTTCTAACAAATTGTTTAATTTTCGAAAAGAAGTAAGAATTTTTTACAGAGAAGGTGCATTTTCAAACGAAAAATATGAATTCTCAACAAACAAGTTAGTTTTCAACCGAAACAGGTAAATTTCACTGGGGGACCGAAGGAACCGAATGGAGCCCCTACAAAGTACCCGCAAAGACTCCATTGGGTCCCCATTCGGTTCCTTTTTAAAAAACTCAAAAAAAGCAAGATCAACTTTTAAACTGTTGAAATTCAGATTTTACGTTATATTTTCTACTAAAAATTCACGGAGTAATCGCAACACTTTTTTTTGCAGCGTTAAAAATTTTTAAAAATGTCATTAACTTCTGCTGAAGGTGACTTCAAATTCATCCATAATAGCTCAAGTAGTATGTTTGCGCGCGAAGTTTAAAAATAAAATTCCCTCTCACTTGCATCGCCGCGTTGTTGTCTGAGGTTTCCACTGCGTGACGCGAGAATTCAGACAAAATTCTTAAAGTTACCGACGGTACGCTTTTTAACTGCTACTAAAAGAAGATGTACTTTATTTTTTGAAGTTTTTAACGCTGCAAGAAAAAGTAATGCGATTACTTCGTGATTTTCTAATGCAAATTTTAACATAGAATCCGAATTTCAACAATTTAAAAGTTGATCTTGCTGTTTTTTTTAGTTTTTTTAAACGGAATCGAATGGGGACGCAATGGGGTCTTTACGGGTACTTTGTAGAGGCCCCATTTGGCTCCTTCGGTCCGCCAGGGTTTTAATTGGACGTTTGCTTTTTATACATAAAATATTAACTTTATATAAAAAAATATTGAATTCTCGCGAAAAAATGGAATAGTCAGTGGAACAAATTAATTTTTAACATAAAAAGGAACAGATACCTACCGATAGAAATCTCTGAGTATTCTCAAGCGAAATAGCCTGGCCCATTTGAGTCTATACGCAGAGTCGATTTGAATGATTGAGTCTCTGAGATAGTCTGAGAGATTTGGGTCCTTTTCAAGGTCCTTTTAGTGGTACTTTTAAGAGTGATGCGACGGTAATATAATTTTCCTTTTGAATTCGTCACGTACCGGGCGGGCAGAGTTATTTACAGTAGTTGGTCGTGGCTAATCCGCTCTCCCTTTTTAAATTTCTCTTCAAATTATTAACACTTTTTTTTAATTGATGAATCTTATTATTATACTTATTTATAATTATAACTTATATACTAATATACAATTTTCTAGTTGAATTCAATTTTTTTTGTCTTTTTTGGCGTATCTCATTCCATTTACGTGAAACGTTGTATTAATTCCAATTTTAAACATTTAGAAAAAAAGTTAGATATCTGAAATCATCGAAACCCGTCGTTTTCGAATTATTATGTTTTAGGCTGTTAACTATATATCGATGACAGAATAGTAAAATTTTTGACGAAAAAATTTATTTTCAACTAAAATGATGAAGATACGAATTCTCTTCAGAACAGATGATTTTTTAATAAAAACAGTTAATTTTCAATTGGACAATTTCATTTTTGTGCATTAAACATAATTTCAATTCTGTTTTCTCTGGAACTATTGGAGCATGGATCTCTTCCTGGCGGACCGAAGGAACCGAATGGAGCCTATACAAAGTACCGGTAAAGACTCCATTGGGTCCCCATTCGGTTTCTTTTTAAAGAACTAAAAAAGAACAGTAAATAAACTTTTGAATTGTTCAAATTCGGATTCTACGTTAACATTGGCATTAGAATCTCACGGAGTGATCGCAATAATTTTTCTTGCAGCGTTAAAAACTTTCAAAAATAAAATACCTGTCATTTACATGGGCCGAAGGCGATTTCAAGTGCATCTTCTTTTAGTAGCAGTTAATAAACGTTCCGTCGGTAACTTTAAGAATTTCGTCTGGATTCTAGCGTCACGCAGTGGAAACCTCAGACAACAACGCTGCGATGCAAGTGAGAGAGAATTTTATTTTTAAACTTCGCGCGCAACATACTAGGATGCGCTTGAAGTCGCCTTTTAACAGTTTAAAAGTTGATCTTGCTGTTTTTTTGTTTTTTCAAAAAAAGGAACCGAATGGGGACCTAATGGGGTCTTTACGGGTACTTTATAGAGGCTCCATTCGGTTTCCTCGGTCCGCTAGGGCCCTGATGTAATTTCATAGGCATGTAGGGTGTACTTCGTTGCAGCATATTCACTAAAATTTTGTTTTTACAAAATTCCTCTTCTTTTTTTCTGAATCCATTTTTTATCGAAAATGAACATACGCGAACATAGAAAATGAGGATATTGGAGCAGACATCTAATTTTAAGCTGGACGCTGGGCTGAGAGTTGCACACGGTGTGTGTACGCGAAAAAGGGTGCCTGGGCTAAAGAGTAGGGGGTGAAGGTGCGCAAAAAATCGTCTTCATCCGCGGCCACTTGCCACATCTAGGTGTATAATATCTTTGACCGGATACTTCGAACAGCTAGCTTGAACCACTTTTGCTTGAAAAGTCCTCGCATCCCCCGGTAAGAACGAATGAATTTAATTGAATAAATATGTATACACAAATCGTAGAATTTGAACAGATTTGCATGCATAATCAATCATATATTTGAAATATACGTTTTAATACCTTTTATCGGGAAAGGATTGTGTCCTATTTCAATTCTATTCAATGTGACCAAAATTTTAACTTAAAAGTGTATACATTTTAATAATGATTTCGACGATTAACATTGATGTTAACTTGATAGTGTTTAATACCGTGAGACGAACGCGAACATTGGAGACAGTTTAATTCTCTCCGGCGAGTGAAGATTGGGAACAAATTAATGCCATTTAATTGCATCAGCTTTATAATTTTCGAGCAGATGAATAGTAATTAATTGCGCATACAAAGTCGGTAAAGGAAGTCAATTGAATTGCTTTTGTGGAAGTATTATGTTCATTAAACCAATAATTTTGAATCGTATCAAAATTGGATGACAATTTAATACGTTCTGATGAGTGAATCGTTGGCGGTTACAAGTTGAACTGTATATATTCTACTTAAAAGTCATATTTGTTGCAGATTTATTAAAATAATTGTAAGAATCATAATAAAATAATAATTAAATAAAAATAAATACAGTCTGTCAAGTTAAAGCGTGGGTAACTTTTTTGGTAAAATATTTTATTTAAACGCATGTTTCTACATGGAATTACATTTGTCAAGGTGTCG
>NC_046658.1:7212049-7225398 GCF_010883055.1 Belonocnema kinseyi
GGGAGCTCTTCTTAATATTTTGACACCAAAATCATGTCGATACACCTTACCGACTGCGAGTAAAGCCACCCACGCTTTAACTTGACAGACTGTACATTTTTTCACATAAAAAGGTATAGTTTGTGCACAGTGGTATAATGTGTTCGAAAGATGGTCGTGCCTGTATCAAAAAGCTAGGGAATGAAGCGGAAAGTTTAAAATTTTAAAAGAATCAGATTAAATACGCCGAATTAAATGTTTCGTGTCAAATTTCTGACTTAAGAGTAGTTGAAGAATAATTTGTTGATTAATGAAACAGAAGTAAAGTGAACGTTTGAGTTGCATTTGTAAATTGTGAAGAAGTGGAGAAATAATTATGTGTTTATGTTGAAACACCATGAAGATTAATAATTTTATAAGAATTAATGTACATTTTTTTCCTAAAAATATTCCGAAAATAATTTTTCTTACGAATGATGAGTTGGGGGTCACGGATGGTAAGGTTATGTGTGTATACTTACAATTTGACAGGTTGCTCATTGTTTTGGAGGTTATTTTTCAGAAGGAGAGTGAATAAATAAGAAAAAGATTGTGCGTAAGCAAATTAAAAATAGAAATGTTCACTGAAAAGCAATTGCAGAATAAATTGTTTATTCATGCAAATGAAGCTAAGTGAAAGTTTTAATTGACTCTATTTGACGACTCTGCATGCGTGAAATTGAAGCCATCGTTTGAAAAAAATTTGTTTATGTTTAAATGTCATAAATATTATTAATTGTCTTAGAAGGAATGTACATTTTTTTCTAAAAATATTTGGAAAATAATTTTTCTTTACATTACAGGTTTTGATGATGAAAAATGGTAAGGTTATAAGTATAATGAAAAGTTGAGAGGGTGCTTATTGTTTTCGAGGTTACAAGTACTGTTAATGTCTTTGACAGTTATCTATCAGTAGGTTGTGGTTTTGAAAGTAAATACTCCCGAGTATTCATTTATAATTTGTACAGTTTCTATATCTTTTACTTGAAATCTTTGTTCGTGGTGTTTACTTCATTTCAAACTGAATCATGGTCGGTCAACTACGTGGGAAAAAACGGACCCGTGTTTCAGCGCCATCTCTTTCGGGCAGAGAAACTAAGCATCATCCATGCGTCAGTGCATGTGATGATGCATATGCTGCTTTTGTGTGCGCCAGCAAAGATATTATAAGCCTAGATGCGACACGTGTATAGTTGGAGGAACTAATTGTAGACGGCGCTCCCGGCGAAAATTGCCCCATCCTCCCATGCCTCTCAACCCGCAGATCGCGCCATCCAACTACTTTGCTCCTGCAATCTTCACCCGTCGAACAAGTTCATCAAATAGCCGATACTAAGTCGGTAAATACTTAAAAATATAAAATACAAATTTTATATTGAGAATGTTGAATTGTTATTTTCAATTAATGAATCAATTATTTGAATAAACTTTGCTTCAAGAAAATATCTAGATGCATAATATGTACTTTTAAATTGAATTAAAATGTAATTGTATCGTAATAAATATTTTTAGCTGCTACATCTTTTATGGAAAAAATTAGTCCCTTTGCAATTAAAATTTGCAGTCTATGAATAAGTTAACAATAATTCGTAAATCTGTATGTTTGTGTCATTAATTATGAATTAAATATATTATAATTAACCGATAAAATTATATAATACAATTATTTTTTATTTAATTTAATTTTTTATATAATATTTTATAGAAATTTATGTATCTCACTATTTATGTAAATTATGTCCCGATTTTTTAAATTGAAAACCCCATAATTTCAAAATTAAAAAAATGTATTTTTGAATTTTACTCGAGTGGTTGATCAGAATATATGAATATTTTGCCTTACATTTCTTAATTTAAGTTGAAAGGTTAGAAATTATTGTAAATTTTCAAAAACATTTATCTCTTAATTGTTAGTTTGCAATAAAATAATCCGTAAATGAATTATTTATTGTCGCGGGCTCATTCTCATTGTGCGCTGTGCCCGTGGCTCGCAAATTTGAGCGCGCCTGTTGAATTCGGCTATTCACGCTCAGATATTTATTCTTTGCATTTGGAATGCTTGAATGAAACTTTATCAAGAAGATCTCTTTAGATCGCAGTATTTATATGCGTATTGACATTCTGCGTTTTTTACTTAAATAAGTATAGTTAAAAGATTAAGTTTCTCAAAGCTATGTAGGCTTTGCGAGGTACACATTATGATCTTGATACTCGCGCTCCGCACTTGTTGTTTGACAGACAGTTGTAAACTTATATTTTCTGTATCACCTTAAAATAAATTTAAAAAATACAAAACTTTTTTCAAACAGTTCTCTCTATCTCGCGTTTTTATTCTAATAACAGGATTTTGGTTTTCATATTATTTTTTATACATAAAGAAAAATATCCTACAAGTCTTCTTTTAGATATTTTATGTATCTCGCGTCTTTTGGCGTAATATTAGAATTTTCTGCACATATCACTTACGATAAAACAAAATTACGAGACCTATTGAAAAGTGGTTAAAAGAAATTTTGTAGGGTTTTTTAAAACCTATAATTTCTCTTTGAGAATTTTTGTCGTATTTTGAAATTTGAATGTTCTGGTGTCAAATTTCGGGCAATTATAATACTTCTCCGTCACAAATAATAAGAATGTAATAAATTAATACAAATTTGTATTACTTTTTTGGGCGAATAACTTTTTTCTATCAATTTGTTTTTGTTCTGTTAAAAAGTGATTCATAACAAATTTGTAGTTCTTTTTCGGGTAAACAATTTTTGTTAAATTAATTTTTTTGTAACTTGTATAATTTTTTCACACATTTAAAAAAATTTTAATGTTATTTTTCGCGAATAAAACAAAAAGTGCGCATCCTATCCAGAAGTGATTATTAACGAATTTATAGATCTTTTTTCAGATTACAATTTTTGTTGATTCATCTTCTTTCGTATCCTGCATAGTTTGACCACAAAATGGGATTTTTCATTTCTCCTTATTTTTTGTGCATTAAGAATTAGAATTGTTTGGCTTTCTGAGTACTATTAATAGCCGTAAATAAAAATTTTAAGTATCATAAAATGGTCCCAAAATTGTTTCAAATGCTGTAAATTTTTTAATTTTCATCCAAAATGGCTGTTTAACGAACTCTTCCTTTCTTTTGGGACCTTTCTTTTCTTATACTTTCTCAATCATAAATGATGATAGATAATAAGAAAAATAAGGGGCCCTTTCTTTTTTTTTATTGATTTCAGTTTTTAAATCATTTGAATTCTTCAAAGTAAAGCGCTGTTACTTTTCTCTGTAATATTGATATTTTATCCAATATAAATAAAATTGAAAATAAAGATTCTTAAATATAGTCTCGATATGCTTGTTCTCTGTCATTCTTTTAATTGTCGTAATTTCGTTTTCTGAGTCTTGTCCGTTTTTCGTTGTGTATTTTTAAGCTAAAAAAATTGTAAACCATACATTATAAGGATAATTTCATTAAATACAAAAATCGAAACTTTAAGGGGCCGTCAGTAAATTGCATTAATAATTGCACGGGGGGGGGGGGTCATGCTAAAAAGTATGGTTTGAACAGGGGTTGGGGGTCAGTGGAAGAAAAGTTACGAACTTAGATAACAATTATTATGTTTCCTTATTATTAACTTAAAAATAATTGTTCTTTTTTTCTCTGTTTTTCAGAAACTGGTTTTTTTCGTTTTTTTCGCTTAACTGCTTTTTGGTAGAAAGTCTACTATTATATTTGTTTAATTAACAAGGTAAATATTTCATTTTTTATTTAAATTGATATTTTTATTAAAAACTAATATTTTTGGCTTAAAATTGCTCCGTTCTAATGGAAAATTCATGTATTTTGCTAAAAATTGGTCTTTTTCTACCGAAAATAATTTTTCTGCATTGAAAATGTATCGTTTTTGATTAAAAATGTAACTGGTTGGGTCTACATTAATGTAATTTGGTTGTTGATTCAGCAATTTGCTAAAAAGTTGAACTATTCGGTTAAAAATTAAGTTTTTTATTTCAAATTAAACAATTTTTATAACCAATAAACTGGTTTAATGAAAATTTAACTTTTTGGCAGAAAATTCATTTTTTTCTTAAAAAAAAAAACATTTTTTTAGTTAAAAGTTGAACTTTATCATTAAAAATTCATATTTTTATGACTCACCTTGATCTTTGGGGTTGACTCTTGTTGAAAATTTAATTCCTAAATTTTTTTGAAAATTAATCTTTTTTTAACATGCAAAATTTTCTTGAAATTTTGGGTTTTTTGTTTTGTTCAAAATTAATTTTTTATCTGAAAATTACAATTTTCCATTCTTGTTACAAATTTATTCTTTACAAGTTTAAAATTTAACTACTAGGTAGAAAATTCATTTATTTTGTTGAAAATTCATCCTTTTGGTCGAAAATTAATTTTCTTGATTTTTTTGACGTTATCTTCTTATTAAAAATGTAATTAATAAGGTCTAAATTAGTCTATTTTGATTAAGGATTTAACCACATGGTAGAAAATTAAAGTAGGAGTCGTTTGTAAATGAACTTTTCCATGAAGAATTTGTTGTTTTTTTTTTCATGAAAAAAATTACTTTTTTCTCTGAAAATTGCAATTTGTCTATTCTTGATTAGAAATTGATCCTTTATAAGTTGAAAATTCAACTATTTGGTAGAAAATTCATGGAATTTGTTGAAAATTCGTCTTTTTAGTAAGAAAATGAATATTCTTTCTTGCAAATTCACTATATATTTCGACTTTAAATCTTAGGAATTCAAAGTGTTTTATATTGCATTCAAATCAATTGAAAGTGAGTTTTAAACAATAACTGAAACGACGGGTTTTATTACTTGTAAGGTATAGCGTAAGTTACAAGTTTTAGATAACAAAAGACCCTGTGATCCTCTTCGTGACCTTAATTGTTAAATACTTAAGACCCCTAATTGGATACCTTTTCTTTGTTATTGCAAACTTAAAAAAAATCACTTGAAGAAATAAATAAAATAAAACATTTTTTCAATCCCTGGTGAGCATTTTTTTACAAGTACAAAAAAGCATAACTATTTTTATAGGAAAACACCATTGAATATAATAATTTTTAAAATACTAAGAAATTCAGGTGGCCGTTTTAATCAAGGAAACAAATTTCCGGTCATTTCCCGTGTCGTGAAAAATGATTGAAATATTTTAATTCTTTGGAATTCTTTCCTTTTCCATATTTTTGTTATAGCCTTAGTTGCTGAGATGCCCCTCTGTACGCCTTATATTTCTTTTGAATTTTGTTGGATTCATCGATTCTTTTAATTACTTTTATAAATTATTTGGATTTCTTTGAAGTTGTGAATTCTGATGTGCATGAGAATGATATGAAAGTATGATATTTCATCGAAAATTAAAGTTTCAGGTCTTACTTATTTTAAAACAATAAAACTGAAATAAGATTTATTCTATAATAGAAAAATCTAGAAGGTATTACAAGGACAAACGTTATGTCTTTCAAATAAGATATTAAACTACACTGTAAAAAATGAAAAAAAATTACGAAATACAACTGTAAAATTACTAATTGCTTCACGTAATATTACCACATTCAGCATAGGGATAGTCCGATTTGTAGGATAGAAATCACAGGTCAGCAGAAGAAATCGTAATATTACATTTTATATAGTCGGCATCTTACTGCCCTCTGTAGAAACACTTCGGAGATCGTAAGTATGCTATGTTAAATAACGGTAATATTGCTCACCTCATTTGAAGGTTTCCATTAACGGGCAATCGTAATATTACAATCGATTGAAAAAATCTTTTTTTGAACTTGTAACAGTGTAATTTGAATCCGTGATATTTTGGGGTAGCGTGAAATTACGCAAAATATAACAATAATACACCAAATTAGAAGAAAGGAACCACATTTGGTTGAAAACTTTCTGTCTTTTATGTGAAATTAAAATTACCGGTAAAATTACGAGGAGAGGTAAAAATCAAATTTAGACGTGAAAGTTCGATATGAAAATGCTAATATTCCAATGTCAGTAATAATAACAAAAAATTTAAATTAATTTTTTTATCAAAATAACTCATTCAATCATAAAAAGTTTATATTATATATTTTTTCATGAGCAGTTATAATTGAAAAAAGGAAATTGATACGATATATAACGTATCCGATTCCCGCGCACGCAACCAGATTGACTTCATTTCAGTTTAGAATGGTCAAATGAACGAAACATTTTTCGTTCATTTTCGGATTTATCAGTGTCGGTTAATGATTAATTACATTTCATCAGCCGAGTACAAATAATTAACTGAGCACTATACGAGTACGATCAGTATTTTCAACGTTATAGTTATAAGGTAAATTTCATTACATTATTCGCATGTACTTCCTAACCTCAAACCCTCACGTCGGTGAGAAAAGTTTTTCTGTTTGAAACAGATGTTTCAAATTATACGAATGAGCATAATCTCCTTACTCTTTAATAAATATCGATATTAATAATATTCACTTTTATTGATCTGAAAACTGCTTATTATTAAATAAAATTATATATAAATTTGATTTTTTTTATAAAATTGTAAAATTACTATTTTGTATGGTGCATTTTCCTGCGCAAGGAAATTTACCGATTCCTGGCAATTTACCATTTCTTGTAAATTTCCAAGACATTTCAGTAAAATTTCACTGCAATCTGCAGATTCACGCTTCTGTTGTGATTTTACGATTTTCAGTGAATCTTATAACCTAAAGTAGTATCTACAAACCAGAAATGCAAACTTCTGATTGGTCGTAAGAACCCTGCGTTGAATGTGGGTAATATTGGTTACATCATTTATTGTGGTGAAATTACGATACATTTTTTTTACTGTGTATATTAAATTCAAAAATAAGAAGAATAAAAAGAAAAAGTAAAATCTGGAGACCAATTCAGTGACATAGTAATTACAGAATATTGATAAAATTTAAACAACCATTGTTATGTATACTGATAATTTCAGTACCAATAACTGGACTTTTTTCGGTACACTGGCAATTTGAATTTCACTCAATGAGGCGATTTTATTGCAAGAGAAATATTAAAATGAATATAAAAAGAGTGATCCAAATAATTAATAAAGTAAAAAATGTATCCTTGGTGGCAAATATATAAATTTAAAATTTAAATTTAAAAAAAAAAATATATAAATTTTAAAAAGTAAAAAGGTACAATTTAAAAGTAATTCTGGCTTTTATTATTATTTATCTGAAAAAGATGCAGGCAGAATAATTGGCTGTGATTCAAGAAAAATGCGTTATAAAATAATGAAAACCTTAATTTGCGTAATTGACTAAATTAAATGTAAAATTTTATTGAAACTTTTCAGATATATGCAAGGCACAGTCTAGTTACTAATTTTTGTAATAAATAAAATTATGAGAATAAAGATTATACGTTTCAAATAATAAAAAAAACAAAATTTTAATATAATGTTGATAAATAATTAAATGAGTAGTGAAAAACTTAAATTTTTCCACGGAATTAAATGTAAATTGTCTATTCGAAACTTCAATTCACTATTTTTGTAAAAATTATATTTTTATAAATATTTCTTCAAATTTCGCTACAATTCTATAATATGAAAAGAATTTTTTCAACTTATTTATATAGTATCTTGAAAATTTCTCTTTTAAAAGAAACCAGACGAGAAATTAATTTAACTAAACTTTATTAAATTTTGTAATTTAACTAAATTTTGTAATTTAACTAAATTCTGAATTAAACAAAAATTTATTTACTTTTTAAGTTTATCTTGATTTCTTTTAAAATTTAAATTTAGTTTTAAAAATAATATTTGAAATTTCACTGAAAATCTAAAGTATGAAAATAATTTTATTTAAATTTAGTTAGTATCTCGAAAATGTCCCTTTTTAAAAAGGAAACCGTAAAAGAAATTAATTAATTTTAAAATAATAATAAATATAATAAGGCCTTCATTAATTTTAATATTTTCGGCGTGCAGAGACAGCCGCGAGTCAGCTATAGATATGGCTGGTGAAGGCAAGCGCGAGAATCGAGAAACAGAAAATCACCGGCTCGTTCGGTTTGGCTTTCAATGTGCGCCTTGGCCCCAGCCCTCCCGTAGACGTAGGCAAAGGACGCGGTTGCCATAGAAACGTCGAAAAGTTGAAGAGGGCAGCACCTCGATGCATGCAAAAATGTAGTTAGATATATATCTTGGCTTATAATATCTTTGGCCCCAGTATCAGAAATGGTATTTTATTATTTTAATAAATACGGCTGGCTGAAATATAATTGGGTGGCTTGGTAAAGCTTTATAATGAAAAGGAGATATTTCCGGTTTAAATCGTGTGAAAAACTACGAACCGTGCCACGTTTCGTGAACATTGCAGTTCAGTTCTCCAGGGCTAACCTATAGCAATGAGTCTGAGAAGGTAGTGCAGAAGTCCTGAATAGATAGATTAGCGATAGTTATTAGTCATAGGAAATAGAAACTTCTATTAGAAATTAAGACGCGACAAAAAGGCGGCGAAAAAGTAATAAATAAGAATGTAGGGTTGAATCACTTGATGCAACCTATGAGTCAGCATGGACCGATCTTCGCCCTACCTTGTGCTAAATTAAATGGATAACTATTATCAGTTTACTTACTGGTATCAGTGTTATTTTATTTTTCATTCAGATTTCCTGAGACCTGATTTCATCTGTACGTATTAAGTACAAATTTATATATACACTTTGAATTCCAAAATTTATAAGTTAATGTCCAACTTACGAAATAAAAAGAGCGACCGATGAAGAGGTACGAAGACCTCGAGTTGGGAAAAATGCAGAACCAACTATAGTAACGCTGAAAGTGCCAATGTAAGTACATATAACTTGCGATCTGGAGATACGCCTGATGAAGTGCCGGGTAATAATCAGGTAAATTCTTTAGTTTCTGGCGATTCCGTGAATTTGGGAAGTTCTGTACTAGAAAATGTAAGTTTGAATGGGGATATTGCAATGAGAAATAACATGGCAGATCCGATTAGAGTTTCTAAAATAGTACGCGATATTATCCCTTAATTCGACGGTAAGAATATGTCGGTAAAAATGTTTGGTGAACATTGTCGAGTATCAGCTTCAATGGCTAGTTCCCAGGTAATCCCATATTTACCCATGTTAATTAAAACAAAAATATTTGGAAAGGCTTGCGTTCATATTCAGGATAGGGTAGGAATAACTTAGGAAGAAATTTTAAAAACTTTGGAACAAATTTACTCGCCTCAAGAAGATGCAAGTCAGTTATTACAGGATTTGACCAATGTTAAAAAAATAACCGGGGAATCAATACCCGAGTACGAGGTGCGGATTAGTCAAATATTAAATAAACTAACTAATAAAATAATGAAAAATACTTCAATTGAAAAGGCATTAGGAATTTGCGAGGCATATCGAGTAACAACTGTGGAAAATTTTTAAGAGGATTAGACAAAGACGTTTATTCCCAAAATTAGGATAAAGAATTGTACATTGGAAAAGGCTACTGCACTGACGAATCAGGCGGATCTCCGGTGGAAAAGTTGGAAGAGAATCCATGATCCTTTTAAGGATAAGGGCATATCAGAAAAATTTGAAATTGGCGAACGAAATTTTCCTTTGCGAAAGGAAATTACGTATATTCAGGATAAGAAACCCTGGGAAAATGGCAATAATTTTAAGTGGGAAAATATTAAATGTTTCAAATGTAAAGAGTATGGACATATGCAAAGAGAATATCCTCAGGTAGTAAATAATATAAAAGAGGGAGAGAGAGGTGAATTCTCCTATTGCAAACTTAAGGGTCACAATTTTAAAAAGTGTTGGATTAAAATGAGACAGACATAGAAAGGGGGAATTTAAAGCGCATGCGAGATGACATTTTAAACCCGAATTAGGGTCGTTCAAACGGAGGTTCAGCGATCCTGAAGCAGAATTCGGTTATAACGGAGTCATCCTCCAACTTAAATTAAAAGAAGAACTCGGGTTAATGCCCATGATCATTTTAGAAAATTTTTTCTTAGCTAGAGGTAAAGCAACCATTTTAATCGATATTGGGTCGAGTGTAAATATAATTAAAGAAAAATCTTTGGACTCGCGAGTATGGATTAATAGAAGAAGAATTTTTTATTTTATAGGGATATTCGAAAAAAATGGTCAGTTGAGGCTTTGTGGCAGCATCATGCTGTTCTGAATTTTGTAGATGATAGTCTTCATTTTGGGGAATTGCACTTTCCTTTGTTGTTTGACGCCACCGCAACATTACCTGCAAAGTCAAGAGCTTTAGTATAAGTTCTACTTAAAAGGACAAATTTAAAGGAAGCCCTGGCGAACCGAAGGAACCGAATGGAGCCTGCACGAAGTACCAGTAAAGACCCCATTCGGTTCCTTTTTAAAAAACTCGAAAAAACAGCAAAATCAACTTTTAAGTGGTTAAAATTCGGATTCTGCGTTAACATTATCTATAGAAGGTCACGGAATAATCGCAATAGTTTTTTTTTGCAACGGTAAAAAGTTAAAAAAAAATAAGACTTATAACGCCTGTTGACAAGTAGCAGTCAACAGGCGTTATAAGTCTTATATTTTTTTAACATTTTACCGTTGCAAAAAAAACTAAATTAGTTAAACTGAAAAAACTATTAAATAAACGCATCTCCTGTAAGTACAGGCGATGCGTTTAAAGTGTAGCAGTCAACAGGCGTTATGCGTCTCATATTTATTAAAACTTTTTACCGTTACAAAAAAAACTATTGCGATTATTTCGTGACCTTCTATAGGGAATTTTAACGTAGAATCCGAATGTCAACAGTTTAAAAGTTGATCTTGCTGTTGTTTCGAATTTTTTAAAAAGGAACCGAGTAAGGACCCAATGGGGTCTTTACGGGTACTTTGTAAAGGTTCCATTCGGTTCCTGCGGTCTGCCAGGGAGGCTATGTATCTCGTCTTCCCTGTGGTACTGGGATTTTTAGTGGGGAATTTTTGGTTTTAAATAATAATGGAATAGCAAGAATTCTTATGAGAAATTGTAATAATGACATAAATTTAACCTTACCACCGGTAGAATTAGAAGAATAAAATCTTCCTCCTTCAGATAAGATTTTTTCAAAATGTAATAAAAAATTAAAAGATAAATCTAAAGAACGGGCTAAAAGATTTGTTGAAATGACAACCGATGAGAAACCTGTCAATGTAAAGCAATATCGTTATCCCTACGTACACAGAGATGAAATCCGCAAGCAGACAGATGAATTGTTCTCCTCGGGAATAATTTAGCCGTTTCTTTCACCATATAATTCACCATTGTGGATTGTTCCAAAAAAGTCAGATTCGAAGGATAACAAGAAATGGATGATGGTCATCGATTATCGTTCTTTAAATGAAAAATTGGTCGCCGATGCCTATCCACTCCCCAATATAACAGAGATCTTGGATCAATTGGGTGGAGTAAATACTTTTCGGTAATGGATCTTTCTTCCGGTTTTCATCAGATCCCCATGAATCAAAATTTACAGGAAAAAACCCCTTTTTTGGGTTGAAAAATGCCCTGGCTACAGCACATTTTCCAATACCGTGGGGTCGGGCTAGAAACCACGTGGACACTCATTTCTCTAAATCTGTGGAAAATATACTGAAATGAGACAAGGTATACTCGAACTTTTATAATGTGCTCGCACACAATATACTTTTTATTTTTATTATAATTTTTTTCACGACTTTTCCTTTGAAATTCAAATCATGTTTAACCTAAGTGAAAAAACAGTGAAAAAACATAATTTTAGTACTCTTGAAGCCCATGGGGGATAATTGTTTGAATGCTAAGAACTAACAACAAGTTTGACTGACAGCTTCTCGGTGGTGCCAAAGTTGACTGGCAAACTGTCAAACACGTCAAAAATTCGAGTAAAAAAGCGTCATTTTATTACTCTTCAAACCCACGTGAAATGATTGTTTGAATGCTAAAAACTAAAAAGAAGTTTGACTGGCAGCTCCTCAGTGGTGCCAAAGTTGACTGGCAGGCTGACAAACATGTCAAAAATTCAAGTGAAAAAACGTCAATTTAGTACTCTCGAAATTCAATGGGAATGATTGTTTAAATGCTGAAAACTAACAAAAAATTTGACTGGCAGCTTCTCGGTGGTGCTAAAGTTGACTGACAGACTGTCAAGCATATAAAAAATGACTAGACGAAAATTAGAACAGTCATTTTAGTACTTCTGAAACGTATTGGGGATGACTTTTTAAGTGCTAAAAAGTAAGATCATAATGGATTGGCTGTTCCTCAGTGGTGTCAAATTTGACTGGAAGACTGTCTAGCATGTCGAAAATTGTAGTGAAAAACGTTATTTTAGTACTTTTAAACCCATTTAGGATGATTGTTTTGGTGCAAACAAAAAACAAAAAATTTGACTGGCAGCTCCTGATTAGTTCCAAAGTTGAGTGACATTTTAATCAGCAACCGAATGAAAGTGTTGTCCTTTTCATTAACTAAAATTTTCATCTATAGGATACTTCTCTATAACTAATATGTATATAAAAAAAAAGAAACTGCAAAAAATCTCACTTTTTAAGTAAATTCACAGCTCGCAGCAATGGGTTTCAAGAGTACTAAAATGACGTTTCTTCACTTGAATTTTTGGCATGTTTGACTGTCTCCCAGTCAGCTTTGTCATCGCCGAGAAGCTGCCAGTCAAACTTTTTGTTACTTCTTAGCATCCAAATAATCATTCCCAGTGGGTTTCAACAGTACTAAGATAACGTTTCTTCACTCGAATTTTTGGCATGTTTGACAGCCTGCCAGTAAACTTTGGCACAACTCAGGAGCAGCCATTCAAACTTCTCGTTAGTTTTTAGCATCGAAACAATCTTTCCCCGTGGGTTTGAAGAGTACTAAAATGACGTTTCTTTACTCGAACTTTTGACTTTTTTAACAGCCTGCCAGTCAACTTTGGCACCATTTAGGAGTTGCCACTCGAACTTCTTGGTAGTTCTTTACACCTAAAAAATCATCCTCAATGGGTTTCAAGAGTACTAAATGACGTTTTTTCACTCGAATTTTTGACATTTTCGACAGACTGTCAGTCAACTTTGGCACCACTCAGGAACAGCCATTCAAACTTCTCGTTAGTTTTTAGCATCCAAACAATCATTCCCCGTGGGTTTGAAGAGTACTGAAATGACGTTTTTTCACTCGAATTTTCGATGATTTAGCGATAAATTGTTGAAAAATGCACCAACAGCTGTTAGCCAGTCAACGAATTTCGAACTGTTGACTATGAAAACAAAAGAATATGAAATTTTAGTGAGTACTACAAGGACGTCCATGGAATTGT
>NC_046658.1:7225560-7227435 GCF_010883055.1 Belonocnema kinseyi
TCAAAAAGTGATGAAAAATTGTCCACGTGGTATATGGACGGCCCCTAAGGATGTCCCTAGGACATCTTTGAAGCATCTTGTATAAGATTATCATTATTCGAAATCAACCCAAATTCAAAGTATTTCTATATTTTCCTCTCAGCAGACTTGAATGCTTAAATGCTCTGAAATATTACAAAAAACTGATTGGGATTTAATTTTTAAGATTAATTTTTTAAAGTTCAACTTAGAAATATTTCGGCTATGAGATTTCTCTGAGTTTTATTGTGAAAATGTGAACGAAACCAAAAACATCCTCTAGAGTAAGCCCGAAACTGTTCTAAAAGTGGAAAAACTGTTTTATTATAAATTTGTAAATTACACGGAAATATCATAAAGTCATCATAAAGACACCATAAAGACATCCTATGTGATTTCTGTTCAAAGTTTCAATGCGCATTGGAGTTCCGCTAGATCACGTGTGAAATATGAAATAACAAAACGCTAAAATCGGTAAAGTGGTTTTTTTAGGACAATGATGAGTCCCTTACTAGGATTACCTAAAAAACTATAATATACAGGATACATTAAGATTTGAATTAGGAAATTCTGCTAAATTAAAAGAATCAAATTTCTTTAATGAAGTACTTTTGAGGACTGCCCCACCCGATAGAAATCTCAGAGTATATGCTAAAGATTCTCAAGGCTCTGAAAAGCTCTGAGAAATTCTCCGCAGGCACTCAGATATATTTAAAGGCCCAGCTAGCTCGTTTAAATGTTTTAAAGGCTCTAAATGGGGGTGACAAGATTATTGTATTGGTTTTGTGTAAAATCTAACATAGTCGGTTTTTATGAAATCTCCACGTTTTGAGACTCCTGGAGTCAGAAAAAACTATTTTTATGAAGGTGTCTGTCTGTTTATGTGTCTATAGTCTGTAGTATTGTGTGCTTCGGTACACTTTTCAGGGCCCAAAAAGAAAGAACGAGTTCGTTAACCAGCCATTTTGTATAAAAACTCAATGACTGAGCACATTTTCGAAACTATGTTTTTTCAGATTTGGAAATTCTATTTATGGTTGTCCATAGTACTTGGGAACACGAAGAATATATTTATATGACTTTTTTCAATCAAATCAAAATTCCCAGAGTTATAGCATTTTCAAAATCCTAAAAAACAAACGAAAACTAACATTTTAAGCCAAACAACGCATGATATGAAAAAAAGTCAGCAGTAAATAAATGTTTCTTTCGGGGAGCCTTACAATGTTATCATAACAACTTTTTTTTAGCATAACAACGTTTCAAAATTCTATGTATGGTTTTCCGTAGTGCTCAAATCACGAACAATTTATCTCAACGACTTTTTTCGATAAAAGTAAAATTATTAAAGTTATATCATTTTCAAACCCCCAAAAAACAAACGATAATTAACATTTTAAGCGAAGCAACGCACGATAAGAAAATAGTTAGTAGAAAAAAATGTTGATTTTTTAAAGCCCTACAATAATATTCATACTCTTAACCCTACCGAAAAGAATCTTTTAGTATATACTAAAAATTCTTTAGGTCAAAGAAGCTCAGAGAAATTCTCCGCAGGCACTCAGGTAGATATTTTTAAGGGTCCACGAAGCTCGTTTAAATGGTCTGAAGGCTTTAAAATATCCTTTCCGAAATTGAAATAAGAATACGATCAAAAATAACAAGCAGAGAGGCTAAAACATAATAATTCGGAATCTACATGTTTCGATTACTTCAGATATCTAACTTTTTTTTTAATGCTTAAAATTGGAATTTATAGAACGTTTCTCGTAAATGGAATGAGATACGCCAAAAAAGACAACATTTTTGAATTCAACTAGAAAATTGTATATCAGTATATAAGTTATAATTATAAAT
>NC_046658.1:7227535-7231106 GCF_010883055.1 Belonocnema kinseyi
AACTATCTTCGAGACTATTTTGTTTCAAATCGACTTTGTTTATAGACTCAAATGGGCCAAGCTATTTCGCTAAAGAAAACTCAGAGATTTCTTTCGGTAGGGAATGGCTTACATTATACTCACAATGTCGTAGGACATATAAAGACGTTTTTAGGACGTCCTTTTGATTTCCTGGTGCCCATAGGGAGGTCTTTCACTTTTTAGCGTGAAAAAATAATGTCTCTTATAGGTCTCTTTGGGGCGTCTTTAGGACCAGCCCTGCGGTCCTCTTTGGGACAGCCTTAGACCAGACATAGAACCTCTTTAGGACGTCCTAATGTTCTCTTTATAACGACCTTGGGACTAAGATGCCAACGTCCAAGAATGTCCCAGGACATTTAAAGACGTCCTAAGGACGACTTTAGGATGTTCCGGTACCCACTGGGATGCTTTAGGTGCAATATTAAGTCAGGGGCAAATTGGGCGAGATTTTCCAATATCTTTTGCATCTCGAGTTTTACAACATGCTGAATTAAATTATCCCATAGTTGAAAAGGATTTGTTAGGAATAGTTTTTGGTGTGAAACGTTTTCGACCTTATATTTATGGACGTCATTTTACTTTGGTCACCGATCATCGACCATTGGTATGGCTCTATAAATTAAAGGACTAAAAACTCCGGACATGCTAAATGGCGAGTCGAACTTTTCGAGTATAGGTACGGCATCGTCTATAAATCGGGAAAAAGAAATTTAAACGCAGATGCATGATCAAGGAATCCTCCGGATTATCGAGAGGCTCACGTCCCTGTAAGGTTGGTGGACGGTCGTGTTCTGAAGTTCGCGTACTCTGACCATACCCGTTTGTCATCCGAGCAGGAGATGAGTGATGCTGATATTGAAAGAAATGATAAGGAAATCAAGGAATTACTTGAGCGAGTGTTCCTGAGCAAGACAAGTCCTGAACCTGGGGGCAGAAAATTCGCCAGGATACAGGGACCCCCAGAGGGGGGTATGATGTAGAAAAAATATTGAGGTGTTGTAAAAATTGCATACGAAACAAAGTAATAAGGAAAGGTACGCGAATGACTATGGTAATTTCGGATACGCCCAAAGAACTATTTCAGAAAATTCAAATAGACCTAGTTGGTCCACTCCCGGTAACACCTCGAGGGAATCAGTACATTCTGACGATTCAATGTGTATTCACAAAGTATTCAGATGTAATTCCATTGAAAGCAATAGATTAAGTAAGTATCGCTCAAGCGATAGCTGAGAATTTTACATCGCGGTACGGTTGCCCACGAAAATACAGTCGGACCAAGGAAATAACTCATAAGTAATGTTATTCAAAATTTTTGTAAAATATTTAAAATCAGGAAAATTCAATCGGTTGTTTACCATTCACAAAGTCTTGAATCACTTGAACGTAATCATCATACTCTGATTGAGTATTTGCGTCATTTTGATGGTTCACACAATTGGGATGAATGGCTTCGCTTTGCTGTTTTTTCTTATAATACGGCTTTCCATTGAGGTACTTGTTTGGCCCCTTACACGTCAGTATTTGGTAGAGAAGCGGTGTTTCTCACAGGTTTCGACGAAAAATCACCTGAAAAAATGTATATTGAATATTTGCGTGAACTTTATTTCAAATAAGACAACATACAATCTAAAGCAAGTGAGGGGTATCAAAATGCAAAAGAAAGGTCTAAGAATATTACGATTTAAAGGGAAATACAAAATATTTTAGGGTAGGATCACCTGTTTATTTAAAAAGGAAAAATCGCTATGATAACAAATTTGATGCCATTTTTGATGGTCCTTTTGTGATTGAAAAATTATTTGGGACTAGAAATGCTCAGATTAGGGTGGGAACCAATAAATCAAAAAATTTTCATCTGGGTAAATTAAAATTAGCAGCTCATCCCGCAGGTAAATATTTAAAATTTTAGAAATAAGAGGAAAATTGTTTTTCTAAACAAAAATTGTCCTTTATTTTAAAAGGAGGAGGTGACTAGCGAATAGTCAGATGATAAAATAGAAAATATTGAATACTTTAGTCAGTCCATTTAATTAATAAACATTGGATCGATGAAATTACTTTAAATTTTTTTGCGGGGCCAACTTTAGAAATTGTAAAATGTACGAATAAATGAATGGAATTATTTATAGAAAGAAAAGCTGCAACCTGCTCCCAGGTTTTTGTGGGTTTTCTGTGGGTTTTACAGCATAAGCCGGGGCTGTGAACCGGCGTAAGGTCCACGCACGAAGAAAATTGGAAAGAAAAGGGTGCCTTTCGCGACCGTCAACCCATGTGTGTGAAAACTGGAATTGTTATCCGTTTTGTAGATATAATGGGAAAATAGTGTAGAAATAATAAGAGCAGTAATCTACCAGCGAAATTTAGTCTAGGTTTAGAAATATGTATTTAGGGTTATTGACGAATGAACTGAGTTGATTTTGCAAGGTTTGGAGCAATTAGGAGCGATATCTCCAATTTAAACTCTAAAATTAGAATTTTCCTTTATGTAATTTTAATCCTGCCAGGCAAAGCATGGGTAAATTATTTAAGGTAAATATTAATTCTGAATATTTTACTTTAAGGGTAAAAATGGTTAAAATTAAAATCTATAATTATTAAATTGTCATATTTAAATTTAGGTGTAAATATTAATAAAAATAAATTCTTATAATTTTATAAATTTAGCAGATATATTAAATTGATGGTTTAAGTTAAATGAATAATATAAATATTAATCATTTAACTTAATGATAAATAATATTTAGGTAACAACAATTTGATAAAATTCTAACTGCAATGTAATTTAAGCTATTTTTGTCGATAATTTTTCCTTTTGTAGGTTTTAAATTTAATATCTGTCTGAAGAATATTATACTAATTAGTTATGATAAATAATTCTCTCCTTTTAAATATTAATTTCTTGAATGAATAAATATTTTGATTGTGGTCTAAGAACAAATTATAATAAATATTTATTAGTATATCTACACTAAAATAGATTTAAACTATTTTTCTAAACTTGGAAATAATGTGGAAATTGTAAGTCATATAAATTAACGGTGTTCTATAAAATGATTAGAAACCACATGATTATACAATGGTAAATTGTATAAGACCTTTTTTCTGAACTATACATTTTTAAACAATGTTGAATCTCTTAAAATAGTGAGAGGAAAAGCATGTATATTTGGAGGTTATGTTCCGTGTGAGTTGTCAAAGCATCAAACTCATCAGCAACCAGGGCCGGATAACAAGTAGGCAGAATAGGCAGTTGCCTGGGGCCCCCGATTTCAGGGGGCCCCCGAAAAATGAAAAAGACTTCTAAAATTATCTTACAAACATAAAATTCTAGAGAGTGAACAGAATTGAAAATAAATTTTACTCAAATAAATAAAACTCAATTGACCGCATTCAAAAGACAACGACCGACGAACTAGACAAGGTTCATAAAAAGGACATTTCCGAATCATTTGACAAACTGTATGAGCGTGCAAAGAAGTGTATGGAAGTGAAAGGAGAGTATGTTGCATAATAAAAAAGAATTATCGCAAAATGTACACTGGTTGTT
>NC_046658.1:7231206-7248139 GCF_010883055.1 Belonocnema kinseyi
AAGATATAAGTTTTTGTTTTTTATTCGAGAAAAGAAGGGAAAGGACGTGAAAAAAGGGCCCCCAAATCGATGGTTGCCTAGGGCCCCGTTGAGGGTTAATCCCGCCCTGTCAGCAACTATATATCCCTTGCGCAGTTATTATTAATTAATACCGGTTGGTAAAGAATCACAGTGAATAGTGAATTCACTGGAAATAGCAATAAATTTAAGGCTTTTTGGGAATAAAATCAAAATAGTCATACTTGTGATTTTACATCTGTCTTGATTCCTTTTCAGTCTAAATGTTTCAATTTAGAACTGTATTAGGAAAGTTATAATTTTTAATGTTGGTGTTTAACATAGCATTTAGAGGTTTTTAAACGGGAGAAACCTTTTAATAAAGGCACTTTATTTCAAAATATTAATGAAATTGAAGGGAAAAGTAAATCATCTTGAGGTATAAAGATAATCTAGTCCCATAAAGTATATCTTAAAGATGTTATCAGTACGGCTTAAGGATGTCTTTAAAAGGTCCTATGTCTGGCATTTCGTCGTCTTAAGGATGTCTTGAAAGGATATCCAGTGGACAATGTCGTAAGGATGTCCCTAGAACACCTTTGAAGCGTCTTGTATAAGATTATCATTATTCGAAATCAACCCAAATTCAACGTATTTCTATATTTTTCTCTCACAAGACTTGAATTCTTAAAAACTTAAAAATATTTCGGCTATGTGAAATATGAAATACCACAACCCTAAAATCGGTAAAGTAGTATTTTAGGACAATGATGAGTCCCTTAAAAGGATTACCTGAAAAACTATAATATACAGGATACATTACGATTTTAAATAGGAAATTCTGCTGAATTAAAAGAATCAAATTTCTTTAATGAAGTACTTTTGAGGACTGCGCGCGCGCCGGCGAATTTCAGTTTGCGTATCTCATCCTAGTCGCACAACGAATTTTCGTCAGTGTTGCTCGTTGCTGCCAGGTCGCACATTCGCCATCACTGTTCTCGCCATCATTGTTTTTGTCAAATGTCCACTTTTTGAGACCCCCTGAATCCGAAAAAACATGTTTTTACGAATGTGTATGTCTGTCCATCCGTGGATGATTTCTTTTATTAGGACGATCATTTTTGAACGAATTGACTGATGGGATTTCCTTTGGTAAATTCTTTTACTATCTTAAAATGGAGGTCAAGTTCGTTAGACAGCCATTTTGGATACCAATCCAAAAAGTGAGCGTATTTTGGAAATTTTTTAGACCACTTTGTTCAAAATTCAATAATTTTGTGTACGGATGTTCAAGTGATACTTTTATTAGGGATGTCTTGAGGACGTCCTTAGGATTTTATCAAGGACGGCCTGAGGACAACCTACGGAAGTTCTCAGGATGTTATCAAGGATGTACTCTGAGGACAACCTACGCACGTCCTCAGGATGTCATCAAGTATGTCCTGAGTAAACTTACGGACGTGCTCAAGATGTTATCAAGGATGTCCTGAGGACAACGTTATAAAGGATCACGGTGTACCTAAACGAACTTTAAATGGGGGTGAGTAGATTATTGTATTTGTTTTGCGTAAAATCTGACATGGTCGGTTTTCATGAAATCTCCACGTTTTGAGAATCTCTGAGCCAAAAAAAAACTATTTTTATGAAGGTGTTTTGCCTGTTTGTCTGTATGTAGTATGTAGTATTCTGTAGGCACGATAACTTTCGACAGATTAATCAGATTGGATTCTGCTTCGGTAGGCACACTTTTTCAGGACACAAAACGAAAGAACGGTTTCGTTGACCAGCCATTTTGCATAAAAATTCAATGACTGACCACATTTTCAAAATTTGTGAAACCATGTTTTTTCAGATTTGGAAATTCTATTTACGGTGCTCCGTAGTACTTTGAAACACGAACAATTTATTCGTGAGTTAGGAGTAAATAAATGTTTCTTTCGGGGAGCCTTGCAATGTTATCATTACAACTTTTTTAAGCATAACAACTTTTGAAAATTCTATGTATGGTTTTCCGTAGTACTCAGAAACACGAACAATTTATCTCCACGAATTTCTTCGATAAAAGCAAAATTATTAAAGTTATAACATTTTCAAACCCCCAAAAACAAACTATAATTAACATTATAAGCCAAGCAACGCAGGATATAAAAATAGACGGTAGAAAAAAATGTTTTTTTTTAAAGCCCTACAATATTATTCTGTTTCGACATTGAATTTCATACTCTTCATCGTTCACATTATACTCACAATGTCGTAGAAGATATAAAGACGTTTTAGGACGTTCTTTCGGTCATCTTTGGGGCAACCTTAGGCCAAACATAGAACGTCTTAAGGACTTCTTTTGAATTAACTTCTTTTGATTTTTTATGACACCAATAAAGTTCCATTGTTGAGAAAGAAAGAAATCTTAAAGGATTTTGTATCTATTCTCGCAAAAATCTCGAAATTAACCTGAAATGGAAAAAGGTGTTTAAGGCATTTTTCACGGCATTTTTTCGAGCAACAATTTTCTTTCTATGACTTTTTTCATCTATTGTGTGGCTTTGGCAAAAAATGTAAATTTTTATTTTAGGTAAGAGGAAATGGTAAGTGGAAATGGAAGCCAAGGGCAAAGTCGCAAGCGTTTAGAAAAAATAATAATAATTTAAGACTTGATGAAGTCTTTAGGCTCCTGCCGACGATTTGGCTCTGGTCGTCCCCAGAATTTCCGTTCACGCTGCCTCTTCCAGAAATTCAGTCCCATTCAAAGAGGACCCCAGGCACTGCTTGCCAAAACGACCTACAGGCTCTCTTTGAAAGGCACCGAATTTTCTGTTCGGACGTGGTAATTGCCCACTGGGCACTGCTTGCTGGACGACCCGCAAGACCATTACCAGTTCGCTGAAGAGGGTGATTATAATTTTTCAATGATTTTTCATGCGAAGTCTTTTCCTTGTTAAAAGCTTTTGCTCTTAAAAGAGCAGATGGTTTAATTTCAAAGGTGAGTAGTAAAAGCAAAAATTTGATGATATATTTCTTCTCTATCACTATTTCGCCCTAGGCCGGGTGGAAAGATGTAGAAGAGATGCTGCGTCGAGATAGTCGAGAGGCAGACTGGTGCCACGGTAAAAAAAGGGGTGGGGCTGAAGGGACCCCAACCATCGCTATTTTTATTTCTCCAAAGTTTTGCTCATGCCGCAATGATTTTAAGAGCTTTGTATAGTAATTTTAAGATTTTTAGAGTTGACGAAGAGGAAGTGAATAGTGCGGTGTCTTCTGCATATAATCCAATTGTAACTTCGGGGACTTCAGGGATGTCGTTCACGTAGATAATAAAGAATATCGAACCTAAGATGCTGCCTTGGGACACACCCGCTCGGATTGGTTTCTCTTTTGAAAGTGTCTGGCCTATTTTGACTGAAAATTTTCTGTTAGAAAGATAAGAGTTTATAAAGAGGATGAGTCCTCTTGGGAAATTGTAATTTATTAATTTTCAGAGCAGACTCACATTCCAGACCTTATCAAAAACTTTTTCTACATCGAGGAAAACAGCTCCAGTGTGTTTTCTTCGATTGAAATTTAAGTTAATGGATTCGGTATGCTTCAGCATCATGTGCTGCGTAGAGTGACCTTTTCTAAAACCGTATTGTTGTGATTTAAGAATGCTGTTTTCCTCGAAGTGATAGTTTACGCGAGTGAGTATTATTTTTTCCAAAAGTTGTGCTCATTGTATTAAGAAGACTAATGGGCCTGTAGCTGGTAGGATATGGATCCTTGCCTTTTTTCTGAAAAACTAATATGTGAGCTATTTTCCATGAGTTAGGAAAGTAGCTTAGTTCGACACAGCATTGAAAATATTAGCGAGGAGTGTGAGACAAGATATCGGAAGTTTTTAAAGGACTAAGTTTGAAATTGAATCAGGACCGGAAGCTTTGTTATTTTTAGTATTTTTTATTTTTTTGATATTTCCTTATGGGTTATTTTCTTGGAATTATCGGTGCTTAGGATTCTAAGAAAATCGGAGACAATTTGTTCACATTCCGCAATGTGCTGAGGGTCGGATGGTTCGTTACGTGGAGCGAAATTACTTTCATAATTTGCCGCTAGGAGATTTGTTTTATCGGTAGGAGAGTGCAAACGTTTTATCTGGGTTTTTAAGAGGGGAAATATTAGATCGCGGCTTCGTTAGGGATTTAGTCATACGATAAATAGAGTTATCTTTAATTTGAAGTTTACCGACTTCTTTATTCCAATTTTTGCATCTGTGCTCTTGAACTTTAATTGCTGTAGTTTTCCGAAGGTGGTTAATGATGTTTTCAAGGATACAGCTTTTTGTTTTTTGGTGTGTACGGCAGAGTTTACTGCGAGTGTGGATGAGGTCTTCAATCTCGGGGCTGAGAGGTGGATCGTATTTGTTAATGGTAGTTTGAGGAACTGAACTGCTATTCTAGGCTAAGTGTTTAGCATTTAGGTCACCTGAAGCAATTACCGAGGGTGCAAGTTTGAATATTTTTCTGTAGTCACTTTTTAGAAATTCGCGAGAGAGAGTCTGATAGACCGAAACTATAGTATATGGATTCCCGTGAATTTGTATTTGTATGGCAGAAGCTTCGAGGACTTCAAGTTCAGGAATTATTAGTTTATGGTGATCAATATTTTATCGATTTAAGATTGCGGTACCTCTATTTGAGTCATTTCTGTATAATTTATAGCCACGAACTAGATTAACGCGTAGGGATCCGCAGTAAAGTTTCACTGAGCAAGCAAATGGTAATGTTATTTTTGTAGTGGTGTATGGCTAATTCGTGTCCTTTTTTTAGAATTCCTTGAGCATTCCAAAAAATTATTTTTAAAGTGTTATTATTGAAGGTGGTATTATTTCTGCGCTTAAGGTTGTAGCACTTTTTAAGAGATTTACCAGATTTATTTTAATAACTTGAGAGGATGTGTTTTTATTTTGTGTGGGTTCGGGAATAGCTTTATTCTGAGGGGCATGCATTTTCTTAGCGATTGGTGCCTTAGCTCGAATATTAGTAATTTTATTTGTTTTGACTGTCTGCATAGTTTGAGGTTTTACTGCGCATGCCTGTGGTGTGCCGGCTGCGACTGTGCTGTAGAGTGGTACTGTTTATGGTGGCGGGGCACTGTCTAGAGGGGTGCGCGTGCTTTTAGAATTTTCTTTTAGTGTGATCCCTTTAGTTGGTTTATTGGGAGCAATTTCCTTGGGAAAATTGTGTGTTTTTGGTTTTTTAATAGCAGGTTTTTGGATGCTTGTTTAAAAGCAGAGCAACCTCTATAATTAGCGGGGTGGTCCCCAGCACAGTTAGCGCAAATGGCCGGTGTTTTACGTGTTTTTTTGCCCGCAGAACTTTGATGCGCACCCCCGCACTTCACATATCGTGGAGTGGCGTGGCACATGTCAGAGACGTGGTGGAATCTTTGACACTTGAAACACTGTGAGGTTTCCTTGGTTTGTACATATGGCTCGACTTTAATTTTAATATACGCAATGGATTGCAGTTTAAGTAGCTCTTTTGCTTGCGGCGTGTTTGGAACCGTTACTAGAAGCATTTTCAAGGCTCTCGTAGATTGTCTGTTTCTCATACGAGCAACCGACGTAATTTTAAATCCTTCCTCATTGAGTTCGGCGAGAACAGTCGTCCGTGTACGCGACGGGGATATTTCTCATTACGAGTCTAATAGAGGGCAGATCAATACTTTTGTACAGGTAGTACTGAAAGCCTTGCTGTTCTAAATTTGATATGATTCTGCGATAATCTTCTATATAAGATACGCGAACAGAATATATGCCTGAGCTAAGACTGTACACTATGGGTTTATGGTGCGTAGACTCTTTTAATAATTTATGAAGGATTGTATTGGGTGTGATTTCCCTAATCTACGATTAAATTGATTGGGGGTATTTTTTCCTGTCCTATAGTTGTATTTGAATTTTCAGGGGCAGTTTTTAACTTATTGTCAGAAGGAAATTGTGAGTTAGATACTGATCTACTCACGACTGACCGTCTTGACGTCCTACTGGTTTCGCGGATTGAGGTGACCGAGGATTGGCCGCTGTGAACGCTATCCGAAGCGTTAATTGATTCCTTCGCGAGCTTTTGCTTTTTGCTTCTGGAAGTGTAGACGGTGTATTCGCTTTTTGCTTCTTCCGTATTCATCTTGTTGATGGCTAATTTTCTGGGGCTGCTACATCCTGCTGTGCAGGAAACTGGCTTCGTGCTCTTTGACATGGCTGCCACTCTACTGACCGAACGCTCTCTCCCACTCTGCGCGGAAGTCGAGAAGCGGGGGCGTCGTCGTTGAGCCTCCCACTCCTTGATGACGGTTCAATCGGAGGACCGCTAGTCAGAGGTTGGCGCGCTGTCTCTCGAATTGCGTGGGTTAGCTAAAAATTTCGCACGCACGGGTCTCGTCTCCTGAATTGCGCGGGTTGGTTGGATTTTTCGCACGCGCGCAGATTAGTCTCTCTCGCGCCGGCATTACATTTTCCTCTTAACCTAAGGTTCATCTTACTATCTAATTTATTCGTGCATATTGATCGCGTGTAAATAATCCTGGATACATATCTAAGGTATGACCTGAACCTATACGCATAACCCACAGTCAACCTACGTATATAATTAAACACCTATATTATATAATGTACATACTTATAACAGTATACACAACCGTACGTGAATTAAATATACCTACACATATACGCACCTACTTACATACCGACATACACATACACCCACATATGCATACACGTATCGACAATAATAATTAAGGCAAATCGATTAATAATAAAATATCAATTGTAAGAATATAAAATGCTATTAATTGTAAATTAGTCATGCAACGTCTAGTATAAAATATGTGTATTCGCTGCATTCGATAAATATACAGAGTTGGCCATATTCGACGAAAAGATTTGGCAACACTGTAACTTTCGACAGAGATGACTGTGAAAACTCAACGTGCATGGAATGTTCAGAACACTGGCCCGTACGAGTGCGATATTTTCATGCGATCGCCTTGGTCGCTTTTTATATGGACGCTTGGGATTAGTAAGTGCCTCACCTGATGAAAATCTTTCATACAAACGATACAATGTAGTTGCAGAAGGCGCAGTTTTCACTTTATTTATTTTTCTCCATGCACGTTGAGTTTTCACAATTGACTTGTTTTGTTGAATGTAAATTTCAACAATCTGAGAGCGTTCGCGTGGAGTGTACTGCTCCATAGCAAAAATCTCCTTAGATTGATGCTTCAAACGCGCTACGTCATTACTCGATCTGTCATCTCTGTCAAAAGTTACAGTGTTGCCAAATCTTTTCGTCGAATATGGCCAACCCTGTACACGTATATATACTTACGCACCTATATCCGTAATAATACTTAAACTATAGTACGTACGAGATACGTGTGAAGTGGTTATATCGCTATTATATAAAAATAATACGAAAATCGGAGAACGCTCCAGTCGACCCAAGGGTCGGCCCTATTACGACGTATGGGAAAAAGAAAAACAAAGCTCGTCGAGATAAGTGTTTGGAATTCCGATCTGTTAAAAATATTGCTTAAGAATAGAAATTTTTAAGTGATGATTACGAAAGTTCTGAATTCCCAACTCTCCCGTCTTATGCATCTGTGGTGTATATCAAGTTTAGGAATTCTTACTGTTTAAAGGAAGAATTGCCTTACATATGTTGCTCTTCTTGACTCAACAAATTTCATTGGGAGTACCGTTAAATTGTCCTTTTGCTCTTTTTATTAATACTTATCTAATTCGCTAAAGTGACAGATGGAGGTTAGGTTATTGTTGATAAGTAATTTTTAAGCCCGTGAAGTTGGCACCCCAACTCTAAAATATCAGATTTTTTTATATGGAATCGTTTGGTGGTGTTTGTTGGTCAACTTTGAAGGTTTGGTGGTCAAAATTGACTTTTCAAAATTGGGGTACCAACTTCACGGTGGCACAGCACTTTTTAATATTTTCAAAAAAATCTTTTTGATATCGTTTGGTGGTGTTTGATAGTCGACTCTGAACGTTTGGTGGTCAAAATTAAAAAAGTTATCGAGTTTTCAAAATTGATGCGTCAACTTCCGTTAGCACCCCATTTCAACTTTTTTTTAATTCCTTATGATATCGTTTGGTGGACGTTTGTTGGTGTTTGGTAGTGATTTTTGAACGTTTGGTGGTCTAAATTACAGAATATATCGGATCTTTTGGAAAATACATGTGGCCCGTGATGTGACACCTGGCATGCTTATGCGCACGTGTGATTGGTGCGAAATTTGAATGTTAAAATGTTCTTTTTCAATGTGAACGCGGCTTGCAAAGTATAATTCTACATAATTCTAGTTTTTAAGTTTACGAACACTATAGGTTTTATTATTTTTGAAAACTGAACTCTCTTATTATTTTATATTTTAAGTTTTTCGACTTTTAATTACATAATAATCTTTAGAAATTGACTCTAAGTGCCGGTCCGGAAACTTAATTAAGGCAATGTACATTGAAATAAGTTCCTTTACTGTCAACTGAATGATTTTTATTTAAAAAATACTTTAAACCATAATTCAGTATAAATTTGAAAAAATCAAGAATCGTTGAAACGCTGTCTGATAGTGGTTTCATACAGAGGTGTGTGGATTTCTTTATCCTGCAGCGAAAATATTTGCAATGAGTAGCTAATAATTTTTGATCCTTGAAGAGTTATATATACATTTTTTCAATGTATTACAGATAATGAACCAACAAAAATCGTACTTCTATAAAGGTCTAGAAATGTTTTGTAAACTACTTTTTTATAGGATAAGTGATTTTTATTTTATTAGTAAAGACAACATTAAAAATATAACAAAATTTGATTTTTTGACAAACGACACAAATCACATATAAAAATAATGAGATAAAAGACGTTCAACCAAAAAAGAACTACAAATTTCTCAAGAATAGTTGTTAGATAGGATGCGTGGTTTTTTTTTAATACGTAAAAAGCCAAACTAAAAATTAAACGATTCAATTTTTCTACAAAAACGTCACAAACTATGAAAAAAATTGATTGACAAATGTTGTTCAACCAAAAAAGAGTTAAAAATTTGTGATGAATAATATTTTGATAGAGCACGTAGAAAAATCAAATCACATTAAAAATTAATGTTGATTATAAATAAATAATTACTAAAATAATAATAAAAATATTAAAAATAACGTTAAAAATCAATTTTTTTAAAACGACACATGGCATTAAAAAAAATTAATAGATCAAATTTGTTCACCCAAAAACGACCAATAAATTTTTTATAAATAATTTCGATAAAGAATGAGTAGAGTTTCTTTTAATTGACAAGAAACAAGATTAAAATAAAAATATATGAAAACAAAAAAATAAAAATACGTATGTTTTAATACCAATGCATATTATGAATTCTAATAATATGAATTGATTAAAATGATACGTTTTTGAAGGTAGCTGAGAATAAAATTTATTGCAAAAATAGAAACAAATATTGAAGTGATCATGATAACTAAAATTTGTACTTTATTTTGCAATATCTAAATAAGCAATCCCAAGTCGAGGCACATACATAAATGTAATATACATTTAATATAATAGTCTTGAACATAATGCAGAAAAGTTAACATTGTGGAAAAGGTCGCATGCGAAGCACGAGATACGTGATAGGAATGTGTTTGCTAAAGCCGAAATAGCTTTAACAAAAGAGAATTCACAATATTCAAGTTATAGTTGTCCATTCTTAGACCTTTAATTTTAAAAGGTGCACAAATGTGGGAGAAATACAAAGATCAAGAGCGCAGCGCTTGTAATTTTTGGTAATTTTTGCCTCATAGAGAATAAACTAGGGTTGTGAGCAATTAAACGTTTCGTGTAATATTGAAACATTCACTTGAAACTTTTAAATATTTATCAGTCAAAGTTTCATCGTTGCATGAAACATTGGAATCTTTTTTGGACGAAAATTCAACTTTTTTTGTTATTAAAAATTCTTCTGCTTTCAAATAAATTTCATATTTTTTGATCAAAATGCAACTATTTGCTCAAGAATTCAACACTTTTGTTAAAAAGTCATCCTTTTTGGTTAGAAATTCGTCTTTTTGGATTAAAAATTCAATTTTTTTGGTAGAAAATTATTGCTTGTTAAAAAAAATTCATACTTCGATCGTGAAAAATCGACTAAAATCTTTTTCAACAGAAAATTCAACTTTTTTTTTTATTAATTTTTCTTTTTGATTTAAAACTTCATCTGTTATAGAAGAAATTTTATTTTTTGTATGAAAATGCAACTTCTTGGTTAAAACTTGTTCTTCTTTGCTAGATAATTCAACTAATTTGTTTAAAACATATAGTTGAATCGCTTTGTTAAGAAACCACTTTTTTTGTTAAAGATTTATATTTTCAGTAGAAAAGTTATCTCGTTGGTTAAAAGATTAATTATCTTGTTGAAAATTAATACTTTTTAATCGAAAATTCAACTACTTGGGTCAAAGTTCAACTAAATTGTCAAATTTTTTTATTAAAGCCTTATGCCTGCTTCAAAATTTAACTGTTTAGTAGAAAATACTTCTTTTTCTTGTTTAAGAATGCATTTTTTAACAGAAAACGTAACTTTTCTATTTTTTTAAGATTGATATTTTTTAGTTAAAAATTCGCGTTTTTTGTTGTAAAAAATAGTTTTTTAGTTTGAAATTTCCTTTTTTTTACGTAAAAATGCATCAGTTTCATGGGAAATTAATTTTGTTGTTGAATATCCATATTTTTTGTTTGAAAATTGAACTTTTGTAAAGAAAATTTGTTTTCTGGTTTGAAGTTTCAATAATTTAGATAAGCTTTTATTTATTTTTTGAGTGAAAACTCTTTTTTTTTGGAAATTCGTCTTTTTGGTTTTACAATTCTTTTCTTTTGTTGTATAAATTTCATTCTTATTTAATTAAAATATAAACTATGACACTTTTACGTTGGCATTTTGTCTTTTTAGGTTGAATATTCTACTATTATGTTAAGAACTCAATTATGTTGTTGAAAATTCTAGTATTTTATTGAAGAGTTATCTTTTAAAGTAGAATTTTTTTGTTTAAAATAAATTAATACATTTGAAAATTTTAAATTTGTATATATGAAACACTGTTTTATTTCGCTTATAAAATATTCTATGGTAAAAATATCATAAGATTAAAATTCTAGTATTTGAATATTAATGAGTTGATTGATGATTTGGGTAAAGGAGAGAACTTCCATATGCGCATGAGCGGAAATCAGATGAGGTTAGGTACTTGTTACTCGTATCGTATGCCACTTCGCCGCAAGTTTAAACTTATTTTAAAATTTTATTTAGTGTTTCTAAATATTTCTTAGTGTTTTCGCAGTAAAATTGTGATATTGTTGAAAATATAAAAAATCTTTGCTCTGAATACTTCAAAATGCCTTAGTCTATTAAATATAACTAATAAATATGTAAATTAACTTAATATAGGAAAATTGGGTTTTTTCATTCTTAATCATGTAACTATTTGCTATAAAACTCAGTTTTGTTCATAAATTTTCAGTATTTAATTTAAGGGGAAATTATCAAAACATCTTGCATTAGTTAATTAATTATTTAATCAACGATTACTTGAGAAAATGTGAATTGATTTTCACTTCTTATTATATGCTGTTTGAATTTTTCCGCAACCATCTTTGAAACATTGCAATGTTTCACGAGACCTTGAAAGTTTCATGAATCTTTTCATTGAACCAAAGTTTTATGAAATTTTACAACCCTAGAATAGACCACGGAGTAATAATGAGTCTGATCTACGTATAGACGTTCTGACTAGAGTTCTTAAATTCCCGAGAATTTAAGTTCAGGTTATATAACCAAAAATATGACAGAATTTAGGAGAATTTAAAAGAATTTAAGACAATTAAAGAATTTATGATTTTTAACAATATTTTTATTTTTCAGGTTAGATCAGCGGTTGAATATAAATTATTTTATAGCTCAGACATATTCAGGAATTTAAAATATGCAAAGCACTAGCTCATTAATTACTTAACACTGAGACTGAAACTCTATAATAAATTCCACGAAGTAGAATAAAAAGACCTTATTCCCGGAAAAAATAGACGCGTGGCATTTTCAAAATTCTGTGATTTTTCTTTGACTAATTTTTCATTTCCAATCATTAATATTCATATACTAAAATTTTAATCTTATGATATTTTTACCATAGAATATTTTATAAGCAGAATAACACAGTGTTTCATATACAAATTTAAAATTTACAAATGTATTAATTTATTTCAAAAGAAAAAAAATTGCTACTTTAAAAGATAACTCTTCAACAAAATACTAGAATTTTTAACATAATAGTAAATTATTCAACCTTAAAAGACAAAATGCCAACGAAAAAGTGTCATAGTTTATATTTTAATAAAAAAAGAATTAAATTTATACAACAAAAGAAAATAATGTTGATACCAAAATGGCGAATTTCAACAAAAAAAAAGAATAATAAAGATTTTTCACTCAAAAAGTAAATAAAAGCTTATCTAAATTATTGAAACTTCAAACAAAAATTTCTTTACAAACATTCAATTTTCTTGTACAACAGGTAAACTTTAAAATAAAAAAGACAAACTTTCAAAAAAAGAGTTGAATTTTCAACCGAAAGTTACCGAAAAAATTCAATTTTCTATTATTTAAAATAATTTCTAAAATTTTAATGATTTTAATGAGTTTTAATGAAAGAATCAAATTCCCGGTATTTTAGATTTCTAATGCTTAGGCGTACATTTTACTTTAAAAAATTTATAATGCAGTTGTACAGATCTAAACAGTTAAAAATTAGAAGCATTTAAAATCGAAGCTTTTTTATTTAAAAAAAAATCTTTACTTGAAACTGTGAATATAAATTAATGAATGATTTTTAAAATTTAATTTTACTTTTATGATTTAAAAAGTAAATAATAATTACTTTTACAAGTCCATTCGGAATCAGTTCACAACTTCAGAATTTCCAGATTTTAACGTTAAAAATTAAACTGTTTGGATTGGAAAGTCCTATATTATTTATACAAATGTAAACACCCGATTAAAACATTATAAACTGCTTAAACTTTTAAAATAACTTCAAAATAATATATTCATAATTAAAGGCTTTTATTAAATTTCAAGTATTATTTCAGATAAATTTGTAATAAAAAACAAATTTTTTTTTAAAAGTGGAACTTTCATCTAGAAAATATTTCAGTTCATTTTTTAACACCAAAATATCAATTTTAAACAAAAAGCAGATTTTCTACGAAATAGTTAAGTTTTCAGGAAAATAGTATAATAGCTTAATTTCTAACCAAAGAGTTGTATTTTTATCAAAAAAAGATTTAATTTCTGCTAAAACAGGTAGACTTTAAAATAAAAAAGAGAAACTTTCAACAAAAAAAAAAGAGTAGAATTTTCAACCAAAAAGTTAACGAAAAAAAGCAATTTTCTATTAATTAAAATAAATTCTGAGTTTTTCATAAATTCTCGGAGAATTTATGTCTCGGTTATATTCTCGGTAATATTCTCATTCTCGTTACCGTTCTTAAAGTAATATAACCGGCGTAGAACTCTAATTCTGACTGCGGTAACTGTACATTTATTGCGTTTGAACACAATGCTCACAAGGAAGGGGGCATGCGCACTATGATTTGCTATCTCCTTTTCTCCCGCAAGAAGTGAGCGAGTGAGTGCCAGTGCTTGACAACCACAAGAACATATTACCTAATATTATACTGTCACATTATTCAATCTGCACATTTTATATCAATTAATGATTACAATTAAATCTGTATTACTTACCCTTACTTTCCAGGTCACAATTTTTCAACTTAATTCTGTACAAAAACACAGAAATAAATAAGCACGTATATTGGAAAACTCAATTGACAATATTTACAGGAACATCACCTCAGTATTTACTTGTCATTCAACATGGCACTCACTCGCACATTTCTTGCGGGAGAAAAGGAGATAGCAAATCACATTGCGCATGTCCCCTTCCTTGGAGAATTGGGTTTAAACGCCTAAGTCTGGCAATAAATGTATAGTTACCACAGTCACAACTAGAGACACTTTGTACAGCATGATCGGTCTCCTTATTATCACTCCGAGAGAATAGACATTAGGAGCCCAAAGTAGTGTAACCGAAAATGAGCATATTTTTGTCGTTTGCGCATGATTACAATACTTTCCGTTTTCGTGTGTGGCGCTAATGTGTCACGGGGATAAAATGGCAGCTCCCTATGTTTACATCGTTGACATTGACACAGTTTGCATTATATATTAAGGATTGTGATATTTGATTTAAATAGATCAATTATTATTTATATAATTTTTTTTTAAGAATTTGGTTAATCGCGAAACATTTAATCGCTGTGATCCTGCAATGGACGAGGTAAGTTACATTATATGGTGATATGAAAAATAAGTATATAACTTACCAGGTTTAAATCTTGTACGCTTACGCATCACAAAACTGGTACCAAACTTTCACTTAAATGTAGCAGTTTTTATATTCTAATAATATTGGCATGGCTCAAAGAAATTAATTCAACGATTTACGAATTTTGTATTTTTCTGTGAGCCTTGAGGGTATATTTATATGAACCCATGACGGCGGCCATCTATACCCGTGCCAAACTATCGTCGCGCACAGGAAGATCTAGCATTTCGATGCGTTATTGTACATCCGACAGAAAAATGTTTGTTTTTGGTGAAGTCAATGTACAGGACTTTGGGTTCCTTATGTCCATTCTCCATGGTTACACCTCAAAAGAAAGTTAAATAAATGAACGGGGTTTATAAGAGACAAAATTAGTAAAAATAATAATATTATGTAAACTGGGAGTATTTAAGATCAGTATCACTGTAGCAAAAGTAAACATGGCAGAAACGACTGTCATGTGGAAGTAAAAGGGAAGTTCTCGGCAGAAAAGGAAATTCTCGACTTAAGGGCATGCGACACAGTGGGATTCCTACACTACCAACCTCTTTTTTCCATTAAACAAAATTTTTTTGTGAACCATAGAACTTTTTTGGTAAATGAAATATCGAACTCAAAATTTGAGGAGAGCATAAGAAGACATTATTCTACGTTTATGTACTACATTTGAATCGGAATTAAAAAAAATATATATTTCTGAAATTTTTTGCCAAATTTCGATTCAAATGCAGTACATAAACGTAGGATAATGTCTTCTAATGCTCTCCTGAAATTTTGAGTTCGATATTTGATTTACAAAAAAAGTTCTATGGTTCAAAAAAAAATTTTGTTCAATAGAAAAAAGAGGTTGGTAATGTAGGAATTCCACTGTGTCGCATGCCCTTAAGGGAGAATGAATTCGTATGAAAGAGGAAGAAATTCTCGACGTGGAGGGGAAATACATTCGGGTGTCGATGAAAATGTTGCGTCATAGGCAAAATTTCACAAATTACCTTTCCGGTCGGAAATTTACCGGGTTAAATCGTGTAACACATTAAAATTAAAGTTGCAACTCACAAAGTAATAATTTGAAGGTTAACATATAACTATATAACAGTACAAAGTAGTTTGAGGAACAACTTTCTAAAATAAGGGGAAAGGTGTGACGTCGTGCTACTTTCGGGAAGTTAAGCGACGCCATCTTTAGGCGGTAAGGAATTCAAATTTGAATTCCTTGTGAATAATGATGACTGACTAATCATGAATAGCCAGGAGTAATCATGAATATATAAGTTTAATTAATTATCAATAAGAATGAATGAGATCAAAGATTAATCTAATCACTAATATAATTGTTTAATATAATAAGGAAACTTGTTTAGCAATTTATAAAATTAGCAAACACATTTAAGAATAATTGTTTAAATGAGTTTCATATAACGGTGCAATAAGGGGGAACGCATTCTTCTAAATAATCTTTCTCTCTCTCTCTCTCAATCATAGATAGATTAGCGATCGAAAAGTAATAAATAAGAATGTAGGGTTGAAACACTGGGTGCAACCCATGAGTCAGTCTTGACCGATCTTCGCCCTACCTTGTGACGTCAAGGGTGAAATCATCCATGCGCTGATTGGTGGGAAGTGTCGACATCGGGATGAAACTAATAATGTTATTGGATAAAAATGATGCCATTTTAGTGTAAACCCTTCCTACGTCACTAGAATTAATATTATAAATATAGGCACGCTCGCTGGAAAACAGCAGAACAAAGCTTTCAGAGCATTAAACCAGATATTATTATTATTATTATTTCGTCGCGATTATTCATTAATCAATTAATTTTATAACTATTTGAGTGTTAAATGTACTAATTTAAATAAATAACTATTATCAGTTTACTTTCTGGTATCAGTGTTATTTTATTTTATTCATTCAAGTTTCCTGAGACCTAATTTTCAAGGTAATTGGCTTTTAAGCAAATAAAAGTCAGCAAAGGACAACCTGGAAATTTTGTCCAATCGTCGATGGAACTAGTGGAATAAGATCTGCACTAGCGGAATCGGGACTAACATACTGTAGTCTGTATCCTTTATACCAGAGATGAGGTGGGAGATTGCCGAGATAATGGAATAAGAGAATGTGAAAAACATGCACTGCTAACTGTGCCCTCTTGGCGGATTACCTAAGAGTTAGTTTGAAGACGCAAGCTGCGCGTCGGTAAATGACGAAAGTTAGAAATTTTTGAAATGATTTACCAATGAAGTTTCTGCCAGAGATTGGTTTCTGCTCAATTAGTTACCACAAAGATATCTTGTTTGCCGATCTGACAGTTTTGGAAGACTTCGGTGGTCTTCTATTTATATTTCGATCCCCATCAGAAAGAAATTAAAGAAATTGGCGATTTTGATGTTTCGCGTTATTTTTAATTTCATGCATGAGTCGATTCGGAGGTTATGTTTTTCAGGTGTATATAATATGCA
>NC_046658.1:7248239-7255305 GCF_010883055.1 Belonocnema kinseyi
ATAATGACTATTTAACTATCTTTTATTAGAAATATTTAAACTAAAACAATTAGTTTTTTTTTTAATTTTGAATAAAGTACATAAATTTAAAAAAAGTGGTTGAATATGTTTTCAACAAAATAGCTAAATTTTTAAACAAAAATAAAAATTTTTATCAAAAAGGCTGAATTGTATACTAAAAAAAGGCATTTTTTAATCAAATACATGAACTTTGCACAAAACAAATTTATTTTCCACCAAGTCTAATTTTCTATACAAAAATTAATGTTTAATCATAGTCAATTTTTCTACAAAAAAGAAATTTTTTTGTATTTACAAGAAATTAATTTTTAAAGAAAAACTAACAAAAATTTTCTACAAAATAGTTCAATTTTCAAAAAACAAATTTTATCAACTAAATTGATAAATCAGCAACCAAAAAAATCAACTAAATTTTCAACAAAGCAGTTCCACTTTCAACCTGAAACGTTGAAAATAATTCAAATTCTTTGAAATTGCTTTAAATTATTCAAATTAATTGAAAATGTTTGAAATGTTTTGAAACATCCTAAAATATTGAAAATCTCTTGAAATTTTGCAAAGCTCTTGAAAATTCCATGCAATTTTAAATATGCCCTAAAATTTTTTAAATCCTTTAAAATCTCATACTAAATTATTGGTACTTTGGAGTTTTTTTGACAACCCTGCTATAATTGTTAAAATTCTTAGAAATTATTTTAAATTATAAAAATGAATTGAAAAATCTTTGACATCTTTTTAAATATCCTCAAATATTTAAGATCCTTTAAAATCTTTTGAGATCTCTTGAAAATTCTTTGAAATTTAAAACATATCCTGAAATATTTCAAATCCTTTAAAATCTCATATTAAATTACTGTAATCAATTGATAATTCCTTGGAATCTTTTAAAATTCTATCAAATTTGTCAAATCCTTTGAAATGTTTTGAAATACCTAGAAATTTTTAAAAATATTTCTAAAGTTCTTTTGAATTTTTTTTAATAACCCTTCTTAAATTTCTTTAAATGTTTGAAATTCCTTTAAATTATAAAAACAAATTAGAAATTCCTTGACATCTTTTTAAACATCCTCAAATATTTAAAATCCGTAAAAATATTTTGAAATCTCTTGAAATTTTTAAAAGATTCAGAATGAAATTGAGAAAAAAGAAAAATTTCAAAACGTTAAACATCGAAATGTTTGTATATCAAAGTTTCGAAAATGGAATCAATACAAATTCAAATTGTTCGAAATCTTTGTTGCAACCCAACTTTTATGACGTGATTGCATTATGAAACACTTTGAGAAGATAAAGTGAAAAGAGAATGTCCTTCAATAATGTACTACACAAGAATCAAATGGTAGGTAGTCGGATCTCGGAGGAAATTCCAAACTGTCACCCCAGAGAGGCTGGAGTGTTTTTTTTGTGGGGATCGTTGTTTATTATCCCTATCCGAGGATGCTAATTCCTTTTGTAGGTTATGTGGAAACTAACTTAGGACAGGGTGTGAGGAATAACATCGGGACACCTATTTCAAGCAGAACTGTAGAGGTTAAATTTTAGTTTACGGGTGACATAAATCATTACACACCTTTAATATAGTAAACGTTGAAGGCACATTTATCAATAATAGGCATAATCATTTGGTAGGATACAGACTCACCCATTGTCCTTTGTAGGTTCAAATAATTTTGTACTCATGTTCTACCTAAAATAAGGAACTGAGTAGGAAAGTCCTATGTCGATTCCCCATTATAGGGCTTTAGATTATTAAACGCACACACACGATTCCGTTGTCTAAGACAACTCTACACTACTATTAACAAGCACCTATCTCCCACTTTAACCTTGCTTCACGTTAAATTTAAGTTTACAGAGAAGACGCAATAGTTGGTTTTGAATCTGAGTTTGTCTCGTACTCTCGTAGTCTCGAGAAAACCCCTATTTCCCTTTTCTCTATAAAGTCGGATTCCAACTTTGGGTTCAGATTCTCCTTCGTTTTGAGATTCGAGGGAGAATCTTTTACTCTGGGTCTTTTACTACTGATTGAACCTAAACACTTGTCGGACCCGAGTTTTCCTAGTTTAACGTCTTTTAGCGGCATGCTTGCAGGCGTTAAATAGGAAAATCTGAGAAGGAGTCGGATTTACGCGTCCTACTTTCTTTAAGGATTTTGAACTGTAAATTTGACTCCTAGGTTCCCCAATAACGACGGTGCTTTGAGTGACCGCGAGTATCCGACCGGACGGGCAAGTAAAACTCGATCTATCACCGATCTCTTATCTGGAGAGAAAAACTTCTTGAACTGCTTGGATTACTTGCCGTTAATTTCCTTTATTGATGTCTTGTCGGAGCAGTGAGTGGGATATTTTGTTTAGTCAGGAATTTTTTACTGGAGGAAGACAGTGATGTGATACGAAAGAAAGGAATATGATTGGCTCATCTTATGCCACTTTTCTGCAATTGCTTGCATTTTTGTATCATGGTCTCACGGCAAGCGTGGGACAGGAAGTTAGTCTGCAGAATTATTAAATTCCATCGACAATAATTGTTCATTCATTTACAGATATTAATGCTTAATAACGTATGATTTAAAACCGAAATTATTAGGAATTATACTGTAGGTCTTGCCTTTCAACTTAAATTAGAAGGTATTTATTACGCTTGACCTTTAAGTGGATACGGCGGCCCTTCATTATATTGGGAATTTTTTCAATGGTGAAAATCGATTCATTCCTTCTCTTTTTATTGAGCCTTTCAGTTTTCCCATAGCTAGGGGTGTTGGAGGTGAGGGTGGTTGAGTAGGAACGGGAGAAATCAGGTTAACGACGGGGGAAAGATGACGGAGTACGCGAGGCAACATCGAGATAGGACAGCATACATACGGGCGGTCCGGTGCATGGATAGGCGCGGCCACTCAAAGAATACATGGATGTGTGAGAACGGTTGGCGTGGATGCTATGGTCCTCGTTGGCTACATGCAGCGGGAAATCAAGAAATGTTCATTTCATTCTATACATTGATAAGGTTTAATTATTCATTTAGAGCATCTATTTTTCTTGCGTTTTTACTATTCGCAGAGTAAATTTTTAGCTGTTGGTTTGCATTTCTTCAAATTTTAGACTTTCAGATCTTCTAGTTGTGAAAATTCCAATCTTTGGATAGGAATTTCTACAACCTCAGATGGTTGATTGATTATTCCCACATCTTTCCCATTTCCGTTGTTGATGACGTTCGTGGATGTTCTCGGTGTTACAGGCGGTGTTTGAGATGAAGCATGTATGCTTGTAGTTCTTTTTAGTACATGCAGATCTTGTTGTTGGTTGCGAGCCGAGGTCTTCATGTTCGTCAAGGTTATTGAAATTCTGTTAGTAGATTTCTCTGTCCTAGGATTGAAGCTGGAAGGTGTGTTGGTTCGTAGACAGCTTATTATAGTTGTTATAATTTCCAGTAATTGGAAGTGACAACAAACAATCATCAGTCCAACTGATAGCAGTCCAATGCCAGCATAGGCCCCGTGAATTAGAGCATCATGCTGCCTCCTGGCATGTCTTTGCATACTGGCCTTGAATAACTGATTCTCCAATTAGTCCAGAGTCTGCTTATTCTCCTCGAAGTCTTCATCCTTATAAGATGGAGCTTTAGCGATTTGGATCCTTCAAAGCTGTGGTTTTGATATTGCGATATTATTGACGACAGTTGTCCCAAGTCCAGAGATAGTGTCGGTTCATAATTCATCTCCGACGTTCCTCTTGTTAACGGGGATCCGGGTAGGGTGATATCTCGCATTCTCACTACACATCCTGGGGCTAGTTGTATAAGCCCTGTCCCGGTTAGTTGTATAGAGGTATCCTTTTGTGCAGGACACTTCACTAGTGCGGTGATTTCAGCCACGAGGGAGTACAATCAGGCTCCTAAGGTCTCCAAGTGAATCCACGTTGAGGCTGTTTTGTGGGTTATACTGACGTCACAAAACCTTAGACCATCTATCGTTGGTTGAATCAGTAGTTGACTTTCGCAGGATGATCGTCCAGCCGATTCATAGATTGGCGAGTTGATATAGCAAATGTATTTGTCAAAAAGCACGTTACATGACTCCTTCTTGTTTAGGTTAAATATAATATACGTACTCTGTAAGTTCTCCATGGCAATATGGGTATGCTTTGAATGCACATATGCCCTACTTGTTTTGTTTAGGGGTATTGACTGATCCACTGGTAATGGATGTATCCGGTATACAGAGAATTCGGTCTGTCGATCAATGGGATGTCCAGCAGGATCCTTATTGTTCCGTTTTTACAGATTACCATAATATTGGCGATGGTTGCTAGATCTCCAGTGCTAACCTTTGGTCCAGGGAGAGGGAATTCCCAATCTCTTGTATCATCTGCGTGAGTTCTCCTCGCATTATCTCCTGTTCTTTCTCCAGCTGTTTGCTTCTGGAGTGGATCTTATCCATTTGTGCCCTCTGAATATGCGTCTGTTTTCCCGTCAGATGCGTGAGGTTGGAGGCAGCCTGGTTCATGTTGTCGATCTCTGCTTCGATACGTTGTCCATCATCATAATTCAGGAGTCCCGCAACGGGTCCAACAATTCCTCCGATGAATCCCAACATCGGTGCAGTACGCCTCACTCTCATTCCAGAGGATAACCTCGTGGGGTATTCTTTCTTGAAATGATGGATCAATTCCAACATTTCTTCTTCGATTTGCTTTTGGTGGTTCTCAGCGGTATCGAATTTGTCAACCAGATGATGTTCCTTAATAGCGCGGTCGCATCCATAGCCCAAAAAAGGTTGACAATATTTGGGTAGGTTCTTGTATTGAATTTGATACCCGATTAATGCTTCGTGTACCTTATCCACCTGGTGCTCCAGGTGCCTGTTATTCTTTTCATTGACGTTAAATATTCAAAATACACCGCGATGCTATTCTGGAATGGAGTAACTCGATATCGAGAAACTTCATTGTACAAACGTTAAAATGTACAAACATTAAAATTTTCAACATTTTGAAATTCTTCTGTTTTCTAAATTTCAGTCTGAAATAATTTCATTTAGAGATTGCCCAATTGAAAAACGTAAGTATAAATTTTGAACGCTTTCAATTAATCCATGTTTATTAATTTTGTATGAATAAACTTTCACTTTGACAATTCAAAATTTGAAGACTTGAATCCCATCGAGTTAAAAATTATTCTTATTGAATAGTTGAAAATGTTTGAAAATTAGATTTCGAAAGCTTTAAATTTTTATTCATCCCATTTTCAAAACTTTAATCTACAAACATTTTAATATTTAACGTTTCGGAACTTTTGTCTTTTTTTAAATTTCCATCTGAAGCCTTACAAAATTTCAAGAGATTTCAAAAGATTTTTACGGATTTTAAATATTTCAGGATGTTTTCAAAGATGTCAAGGAATTTTTTATTTGTTTTTATAATTTAAAGGAATTTCAAAGATTTAAAAAAATTTTAGAAGAGTTATTTAAAAAAATTCAAACGTACTTTAGAAATCTTTAAAAAAATGTCTAGGTACTTCAAAAGACTTGAAAGGATTTGACAAATTTGAGAGAATTTTAAAAGATTCCAAGGAATTTTCAATTTTAAGAAATTTTTAAAAATTAAAAAAATATTAGAATGGTAATTAAAAAAATTCAAAAGTACTTGCAAAATCTGTGAAAAACATTTCAAGGCGTATCAAATATTTTGAAGGAATTTCAATATTTGAGACTATTTAAAAATCTTCCAAGGAATTTTTAATTGTTTGCGTTAAAAAATGATGCTTTAAATTTAATATATTTATGCATATCAACTGTTATTAACAAGGAGAATAGGCCCAGTTCGCCCATGGATATTAATGATGTAATAGACAAAGTTAGATATGAAAAAAAATAAGATATGTATGTTTGTTTTTTATTCTTGCAGTTGATTTTTTCCATTTCTAATAATTTTGCTAGTCACTCAAAAAAAAAAGAGTGCTTAAGTTAACCGCCTGTCATAAAGTCTATTAATAAATATTACGAGTTTATCGCAACATCAATTTTGTAAAATGAAAATGTTCAATTAAGTAATTTTATTTCATGGTCAAATGTTTTCCAACTGTTTCTAAACATTATTGATTAAAAAGAAAATTTTAATTACAAGTGGATTTTCTAAGAGTCAAACAAATGTCCGGTTAAATCAACCAGAATTCTGGTTAAATATGCCCTTACTATTTTTTCTGGTTAAAGTAACCAGAATTCTAGTTAAATTACCCAGAATTCTGGTTAATGTAACCAGAATTCTGGTTACACTGACCAGAAAAATAGTAAGGCCATATTTAACCAGAATTCTGGTTGATTTAACTAGACATTTATTTGAGTGAATATTATAGGAAATAACTCTGTTCTTCAAATTTTAATATCGCAGTATACAATTTTGTAAACTTTTTCAAACTTTGAAAGAGGTGAGAAAAATGAAATACACAATAGGCAAAAAACATAGAATATCTTAATTTTTTAAATAATTGAGTTTTGATTTTAAAACACACGAAAAAAAGTAGAAGATTTTAGGACAATTAAAAGATTTTTTAGGAAAACTGAATGATTTGAAAAGATATTTCGAAGGTGTAGAAGTTTTGTAAAGGTCTTAAAGTAATTTAAAATTTGAAATTTTTTAGACATTTTAAAATTTTTTATACATTTTAAAAATAATTTTTAGCAATTTTATAAAATGTTGAGTATTTCAAAAAAATGTTAGAAGCTATTTAAGAATTTTGAAAGGATGAAATTTTGTTGTTAAGATTCCTCTGAAAGTTTCTAAAAATCTCTAACAAGAAAGGTACCCGAGGTGTACCTCACCGATTTTCTTGAAATTGTGATATGTTGTAGAACATCAAAAAATATTCGACACGTATTTTTTATACGTGCCCATAAGCCCATTTAAGGGGTGAAAACCACCCTTGAAGTTCAACCATAAAAACACAGTTTTTTTAATTTCTCGAATATAATTCGTAATTTTTTACTGAAACAAAGTGGGTAACACTTGTTATTGAAAAGCACATATTTATGCATTATTTTTAGTCATCA
>NC_046658.1:7255405-7257456 GCF_010883055.1 Belonocnema kinseyi
AAAAATGACACCCTTTTCAATATGAAAATACTAGTTTTTTGAGTTTGACGAAAAAAATCTTGGTAGTATGCACAATATCCAAATACGAAATCGACTGTTCTCACCTTATTAAAAATAACCTATAATAAGGGGTGAACCAGCCCCACAGGAGATATTGTCGTATCTCTATGATTTTATTCTTTTTCTATGGGACTTTCAAAGTTAATAAAAAATTAATGATTCAAAGAAAGAAGAACTAACTAACTATCGAATAAATTCATACGAAGAATAAACGTATAAACGCTTGGAAAACAAATTAAGAGAAGTAAACAGCTTAAAATAACAAGATAAGATTAAAGTTATCATTTTTTTGTTGTTGTTGTCGAGATCGGACGGTGCGAAGAACCTCACCGATTAAATGATCAAATCAGTAAGTCGCCTTGCCATGTTTTGGATAGATAAGACCTTTTTCGACGATGCGATCGCACTCTTGAACTCACAATCAGCTCGCCAAAACAACACTCGAATACTCGATATTACCTCTCATCATCAGTCTTTAGTCAGAGCTTCATCGAGCTCGTTTGAATCAGTATATTAATTGTGAGTGCAGTGTTTGTTGAATTTACAAGAAATAACATTGGAATCCAATAAATGTGCAACCAAATTCCAAACTCCAAATTTGATCAAAGTATAACATACCTTTGGAATTCGTACATATTAATTCTACCATATGATTTTTGGTCAATACTTATTTCCTGATTGTAAGTAAAATTTCTTTTTGCGTAAAATTTCTTAGTGCGGTAATTGGTAGATATTGTATACATGCCCTCGCCATTTTTCAAAAAACGCAAAAAAATTGAAAGTACTCTATTTTACAGTTCTTTACAAGCCCTATCTAAAGAAACCATAAAAAATTATTTTCATCAAATATGACGTGGGTATAAGCATTTTTCAAAAAATTAATATTTTTTTTCAAATTTTTATACATCTGAAAAATTTAATGGCAATAATATATTGTAATAATATATTGTATAATATTCTTGTCTATCATTTAAATTCATGGAGATTTTTAAAATTTGAAACAAAATGTCAATTTTTTGAAAAAATGTTCATACTCACATCGTATTTGACGAAAATAATTTTTTAATTAGTGATTTAGATATAGCTTATAAAGAGTTATAAAATGCAATACTTCAAATTTTCATGTGGTCTTTTTCCAGAATTGGTGAGGGATCAAAGATGGACAAGAAATTTTGGAATTTTCAATATTTAAATATCGTTTGAATAAATTAGAAATGAAATTGTTACGTAATTGTCAGTGTAATGTTGATTTAAATGATATTAAAAATTATTGCCTGATTTTGTAAAAAAATATTCAAATTAATGCGCTTCGGATTTCACCGTGTAAAAAACAAAAAATAATAATTATTTCTAGGTATTGGGAAAATGTCTATCAATCCTATAAATGTTATACAATTATTATTATTATCTTTTCAAGCTATGAATATACAAGAAAGTCCCATTACTAAAGATGAAATTGCTTTGAAGGATAATATAGAAAAACTATTACTTGATTGTATAAATAACTTTGAGGATCCAGAATTCATTGTGGAATCTACATTAGCTTTTCAAGAGCCATTTAAGGATACTGAAATGCATATTGTTGAAGATATTGACAGAATCTGGTCAGCGGATATTGATGAACACGGACTAGTATGTACAGCGGACACAGAAGATCTATCTTGGGATTACAAACGAAAAGCTGTGGTCTATTGGAGAAACGGAGTTACGAAAAATCTCGCTCTGCAAACTGTGCAGCATAGATTTCGAAAAGTCCAATCAATTACACAGTTGAGACGATGGGCGCATACTTTGAATAAAGGAGGCACTTATAAAGAAAAAATTGGAACAATCAATAAATTTGTATTAGATAATTTTCAGTCGGCTTCCGATGCTGGTTATATAATTCGCGATAGAGATTTACAAAAATGGGCATTACAAGCTCAGAAAATCGTTGGACATGAAGATATAAGGTTTAAAGCGTCACGTCATTGGCTACAAAATTTTAAAAA
>NC_046658.1:7257556-7266535 GCF_010883055.1 Belonocnema kinseyi
ATTGTATTCGAGAAATTAAAAAAATGTGTTTTTAGGGGTGAACTTCAAGGGTGGGTTTCACCCCTTAAATGGACTTATGGGCACGTATAAAAAAATACGTGTTGAATATTTTTTGATGTTCTATAACATATCACAATTTCAAGAAAATCGGTGAGGTACACCTCGGGTACCTTCCTTGTAAGTTTTGAATGTAATTGTAAAAATGTAATTTTTTTATGATTAAAATTATTTGGAAATTTCAGAATTTTTGAAGAGATTAACAATATTTAAAAACATGAATAGTTTTTCGAAAATTTAGTTTAAAAATTATTTCTTCAAATCTTCTAAAAGTCTTAAATATCTTTTAAGCTGACTTTAATTTTTCCTAATATTTTGCATATCCTGCAAAATAAAAAAAAAAATAAAAAAATGTTCTGCAATTTTTTCGTCATATGTGAAATCTTCAAAAATGTTTTTGAAAATTTCTCCGGAATCTTACGAAAATTATATTTATATAACTTTAAAAAGAAACTTATAAGCCGTGATTCCTTCTTGTCAAATCTTGGAATGTGGTTTTACCTTTGTAACAAGCAAATAGTTATTCCAAATTTGTCTTTTGTATGAAAAATTATTGTAATCTATTTATATTGTATTCGTTTTGAGGGGGAAATACATTTCTCGGAAACTCTCCGCCGGTTCTGCGAACTAGAGGTGCTAAGATTCTTCAAGAATCGAAGATTCCCTCCGTTCTACCAATATCATTACAACAAATTGGGCGAATTCAAAGCAAAATCACACTTTGACTTCTCATGTTATCAGGGCAAGACGTTATTGAAATATTAAATTATTAAATTTTCTATTATTTACTTCAACTTATTTCTTTTAAATTTTTGTAATCCAGCCGTCTCCAATATTTCTGTAAGCACTGGCAACTGAGTGCCAGTTAGTGTGTTTTTTTGTTTAAATTAATAATTTTTGTAAAAAAACAGGGAAAAGCACTTCGGGTATGTAGCCGATAGGTTGCGGGCTCGATTCTCGGTGTCCAAACTTTTTTCCATTAAAAAAAATTGTATTAATTAAAATTAATTTTTTTAATACTCACAAACTTTCTAAATGTCTATATTTGTGAAGTTGTAAATTCAATAGCTTTAGAAACGATCACGAATCTTATTATTGCGGACTTTTCTAATTTAATATTTTGAAATTGTCTGAAATATATAAAATATTATATCGAATTATATGAATTTAGGAAATATTGCATATAAAAATTTGAAAAAAGACCAAACAACCACTACATGGTCCTGCTGTCAGCAACCGTCATCTAAAAATTACACCAGCTACCAGAATATACGCGATAAATCACAGATAAATCTTTAAAAATTATTTTTTCCAAATTAAAAAAATTAAAACTTTTCCCGGAATCTTAACCCAGAAATTTTATGTGTTTTAAACCTTTAGAAATTATGAAAGAGAATGTAAAATTTTATTTCAAAATATTCAAAAATCTAAATTTTCTTTTATCTCTTAAAAGTTTTCTCAATATTAAAATTATTTGTTAAAGTTTCAAAATTATGTTTTTAATGAATTCTAATTTTTCCTATTATTTTTTAATTGTGCAAAATTATTAAAATTACCTTAAAATTTTCCATAATTTTTTTTACAATTTATTTAAATGTTTTAAAAAGTTGTAGAATATTCGCTCATAATTATTTGTTGATAAATTTGATAATTTTCTTTAAAAATCTTGAAATCTTTAGAAATATTCTCTTTACATTAACTTAAAAAAAAAAATTGTAAATTTTCGAAAGAAACTTTGAGAAAACTTTTTTATCTATTTCAAATCTTTCAAAATTCTTCACAAGCATTTTCTGTAGAAATTAAAAAAATCGATATTTCGCTCAACATTTGTCGGCCTCATAGCAAATAACAAACTGAAAACATCCACTAAAATCATATTCATGCAGAATGGAATTAGGTTTTCGAACAAATTTAACATCTTCTTGACAATTTTGAAAGGCAATGAAAGAATATTCTTCAGATTCATATGAAAATTTAAAATGATTTTTTGTTTTTACAAATAAATTGTTAGACAAAATAAAAAAGATTTCTAAAAATTCTGGGAAGAAATCCAAAATATCTTCATCAGTTTTTCAATTTTTTAAGACTTAAAAATGTTAAGAAAAATTTAGGCTTTGAAGAATAAATATTGTATAAAAAAAGAATTCCCAACTATAAAGATTAATTTTGAACAATAAAAAAATAAATAGAATAGTTAAAGTTTACACAACCTTAGAAACTATCAGGAATTTTATCGTTCCCGACTTTTCTAATTTAAGAATTTTCAATAGTCTGTAAAATATTAAATATTACTTCAAATTATATGAATTTAGGAACCAAAAAAATTCTTTGTAAATACTTTAATTTTCCATCCAAAATTTTAAATAAAAAAATTAATTTTTAACCAAATATTTGAATTTTCAATACAAAAAAGGAATTTTCATACAAGCTTTATTTTCTACCAAAAAACAGCTAATTTAACAAATATGTACTTGAATTTCAAACAAACAAAAAAAAACACACATTTTCAATAAGGATTTTAAATTTCCACCATTTATTGCCATGGCTTACTAAAATAATTAATAAGACTTTGATTAATAGTCTTTGAAATTAATCTTTCAATTAAAAAAAACCCTGTCAATATATGCAAGATTACATGATTTTTCCATTTTTTGCACAGAATTTAAAAAAATGCAATAACCCTGTAAAATCTTCCAGGTTTTGTGTAAAAGAAAGAATTAACTTACGTTATGTTCAATTTGTTTTCGAAATCAATATTCATACCTTTCGTAACACAAAAGTTATAATTAGCCTTTCGACTGAACTGTACTTCAATATATTTTTCCAATTTCACTTTAAAAAAACTTTAAACAAATTATTTAAAAAAATCGGTTTTGAAAGATTTTGAATTACATACTTAGAAACTTTTTGAAAACTTTGAAAGGTTTCAAGAGAATGAAAGAATATTCTTAAGATAAATACGGAAATTTGAATGAACTTTTTTTATATTAATTTTTTGATAAAATTTAAAAAGATATTAATTTTTTTTTAATTTCTATAAATTCCGCGAAAAAAATCAGAATATTTTAAGACAAGCTTTTTTAATTTTTTAATATTTTTAAAAATTTTAAGAAAAAATCGCTTCCGTTTCAGACATTTAGAAATTTCAGAAGATTCTGAGTGATTAAAAAATATATATTTCCGAAAATTTACCAAATATTTTTTAAAAACAACTTACATTTGTACTTAAATTTGTAACACGAAAAATGAATTTTCTATCAACATTAATTTTCAAGCATTAAAAAGACAAATTAAATAGTTCAATTTTCAACCCAAAAACAACGGATTTAAGAAAAAATTAATTTTCAATAAAAAGAAGAATATTAAAACTGTAAAATTACTTTTCTGATAAAAAACAACAAACTTCAAAACAAAAATCTTAAAATTGTCAACCAAATAGATGAACTTTCAACTGAAAAATTTCGAAGCATAAATAAAATAGTTAAATTTTCAATTCAAAATCAACAAATTTCTAAAAAAAAAAAGAGTTAAATTTTTAATGAAAAACATGATTTCTAACCGCGAAGATAAATTTTCTACCAAGAAACAATGGATTCAAAAGGTATATAGTAATCTTAAACACCCAAAAAGTATTAATTTTTAATAAAAATGTTTGTTATTTTCCACCATTTTTTATTTTTTTCATCGTTATGTACTAAAAGAATGATTAAAATTTTGATTAATAGGCTCTTAAATTAATATTTGAATACCAAAAAATAGAAATTTTTTCAAAATGTTTAATTCTGCATAATTTTAAAAATTCCCTTCAGATCTTTCAGATTCTTTTATGCTAACTTTTTAATTAAAGCATCCAAAATTCACCTAGCATATACGCGAAATTACCATGGACATAGGAAACAAGGGCCTTGGTATGCCATTGCGGGGGTGATGCAATGAGGGGGGAGGTTCGCCAACTTTTGATGCTCCGCGACAAACATGGCAGCGCCCACATGTTTATATTTTCATGCATAGTTTGTCCGCAAAAATGCTCGTGCGCATAATCAAATGGCACATCGTCAGATGGCGGCCCTCCCCACTCATGGAATTCTCCCCCCTCCCGTGGATTCAACCCCTTTCGCCAAAGTTAGGATGGCATGCCTAGTCCCGTGTTTCCTATGTCCATGGAAATTACCCACTCTGATCTTCTGTACCGACATTGTCAAAAAGGAAAAATGCCGCCCTGTTTGACCGCTTAAGTAGAACCGTCTATTACCTATTTGAGTTCGTCATGGACATAGGAAACAAGGGACTAGGCCACGAAGGAATAATGAGGAGACCTAACTCCGTTCCCCCACTTGGCAATAGAAACATTACCGTAAGTGATACGCACATTACAGGAAGATCTTAGATTTGAATGCGCAGGTGCGTAGTTGTCCTCTTCCTATACATGGAAAAGTGTGCGAGTGGGAAAGTTTGTCAAATTGTCGTAAGTTGAGAGGTTCTGTTTGTTTGTTTTGATGCAATTGTCAGAAATGTGTTTTTTGTATATAAAAGAGACGCAGTTGCAAATGTGGCAAGAAATTTTAATTCGTTCACACATTTTTCAAACAAGTACCGAAAATACTGTTTATATATTTATTTTGTGTATCTTTCGTATGATGATCAACAAAAGAACACAACCTCTAACTTACGTCAATTTGACAAATTTTCTCACTCGCACACTTTTCCATGTATAGTAAGAGGACAACTGCGCACCTGCGCACTCAAATCTAAGATCTTTCTGTAATGTGCGTATCACTTACGGTAATGTTTCTATCGCCAGTTTCAGATGGCTTCCCACTGGCAGTTGGGTCTCCTTATTATTCCTTTGTGGACTAGGCATGCCATTGCGGGGGTGATGCAATGAGGGAGGAGGTTTGCCACCTTTTGATGTCCCGCGACAAACATGGCAGCGCCCACATGTTTATATTTTCCATGGACATAGGAAACAAGGGACTAGGCATGCCATCCTACCTTGGCCGAGCGGGGTTGAATCCATGGGAGGGGAGAGAATTCCATGAGTGGGGAGAGCCGCCACCTACGATGTGCCATTTGATTATGCCCACGAGCATTTTTGCCGACAAACTGTATAAAAATATAAACATGTGGGCGCTGCCATGTTTGTCGCGGGACATCAAAAGGTGGCGGACCTCCCCCTCATTGCATCACCCCCGCAATAGCATGCCTAGTCCTGTGTTTCCTATGTCCATGATATTTTCATGCACAGTTTGTCGGCAAAAATGCTCGTGCGCATAATCAAATGGCACATCGTAAGATGGCGGCTCTCTCCACTCATGGAATTCTCCCCCCTCCTGTGGATTCAACCCCGATCGCCAAGTTAGGATGGCATACCTAGTCCCGTGTTTCCTATGCCCATGGAGTTCGCAAACTGGCTTGAGTAATTGGGGCGCTTTATTTTAGTTCGCAAAAGCCTCAGGTAATAGGTGACGCTGGCGAAAATCGTTCGAAATTAAATACATGGGATAGCTTATCTCCCACCTCATCTCTGCTGTATACTGTGAATAATCAACATATAGAAATGGACCGGAAATGCTGTGGGGAGCAAGGTAATGGGCTCTAGAGAGAGAAAAAACATGAGACGTAGAGCTCTAATTAGACGTTGTCCTATCTCTTTCTAGATAAAGCTGATTAGTCGAGAATATTTTCGTTGGTTGAAGTTTGGCGCAGCACAGGGCCATGCTTTGTGTCGCGAGTGCCCCAATAATGTGAGGTTTATCGGACTTTTCAGAATTAAAGTAATTATAATTTACTGTAAATAAATATAAAAAATGTTGGCAGCCTTTGTAGTTTGTGGGCGTCGTCAAGACTTTTATATGGGGATATGTTTTCATACGTGAAAAAAGTTATTGAATATAGTAAAATAAAAAATGTCACAACAAAAACAAAACCTCAAAATATGAATTTTTGTACCAATGCAATACAAATGGTTCTTTTTTATGTTATAAAAATATTGTTCAAATTTTTGACAGTTTTTACATTATTTTTGAACTCACAAAACGATTATTATTGTAGCAATTTCAAGAAGAATTCAAGGTTACCAAGTTCTTTAAATAATCTATCCGAAACAGGTTATTTTACATGAATGTTCTTTAAAATTCAATTTATTATAACTACAAATTTTTAATGTATAGTTTATCTTTTTTTTTAATTAACCGTACAGAATATTTAGGCAATAGATTAGGCCACCAATTCACTTGACAGAGTCCTGAAATAGATAAAGGCAAGTCTACATCTCATATGTTTTTTGTCTCTCTAGAGCCCCTTTTCAGTTCTCCCCAAAGCGTTAGCGGTCCATTTCTATATGCCGATGGTCTGAATCCAGCGCGCTCACCTGTCCAATATGGTCGCCTCTGGCGTACTTTCTTCCTATTAGTTAACTTTTTTTTAGTTGCACGTGGTGAGACCATGAATTCATAGATCATGGTATACGGTCTTTTGTAGTATTCGGATTATTATAGTGAAAGAAAAAACAAAAAGAATACGCCAGAAACTAGGAGCCTAAGCAATCCAATAGCAGTCAATAAGCACTTGAAAGAAAAAAAGAAAAGAATACGCTAGATACCAGAAGCCTAAGCAATCCAAAATGATTTTAGTCGCAACTAAAGACACTGTTTTATTTTCTGCCAAACAGACATAGGTATGCGCTTCGTTGAAAATTAATTTGTATAGTTCGAATTTAACTGATTTATTGAGTATCAGGAGCTGGCATTGCTATTAGTAGTACCGTTTCAGCAATTTATAAATAAATATAATGAGAAAACTTCAATTAAAAAAAAAAGTGTTAATAATTTGAAGCAATATTTAAAAAGGGAGTCAGTCTGGTGACGGTCAACTACTGTAAATAAGTCTGCCAGTCCGGTACGTGATGAATACAATAGATACAATAGGCTCTGAGAAGCTCTTAGAAATTATCCGATGGCACTCGGGTGGATATATTGAAAGGTCCAGGTAGCTCGTTTAAATATTTTAAAGGGCGATTTCCATTTCATCGCGGTGTACCTGCTCGTCTTACCCTCTCCACTCGACTTCTCCTCACGTCCCTGACTGAGTAAGATTGCTATGACGGTTTTTGCCATCGGGGGGGGGGGGGGCTTTGTCCTAATGAGGCATAAAATGCCATGCATACAAATGCTATAGTTTTGCAATCAGCAAAATTCAAAATATATTCGGAATCTGTTTTTTTGCGATTTCAACGATATGTAACTTGCAATTAAAACATTGAAATTAGACTAAGTTATGGCAGATATTAGTTTGTTTTGACCCTGACTAGATAGCATTATGGAATTTTCCGTAGAATAGTTGAAAATGCATCAGTTTATTTGGTTGAAAATGCGCCTGTTGACAATTTAATAGAATATAAGAATTTTGACCCAACTGCCTAGAAGAATATTATACTTGAAACCAAATACTTATATTTTCCATGTCATAATCTACTATAATAAGTATAGTCATTTTAATTATATTGCCTGGAACGTGAAGTTTAATTTCCTTTTAATAAATTGCCCTTGTGTTTAATACACTAGTGTGGCCCTTATTTTTCAAAATCCTTTTTTTCACCCACTAGTTATGTTGGATTGTCCAAGGATCGACCATCATTTTTAATATTATAAAATTAATGTGTATGTCTAAATCTGTATGTGTATAATAAATAACTTATATTGTGTACTGTTTTGTTAAGGATTCGTCTTTCTGGTTTGAAAATTCAAGTACTTGGTTTCAAGTATAATATTCTTCTAGTTAGCTGGGTGAAAATCCGTACATCTATTAAATTGTCAACAGGCGAATTTTCAACCAAATAATCTGATGCATTTTCAACTATTCTACGGAAAATTTCATAATGCTATCTAGTCAGGGTCAAAACAAACTAATATCTGCCATAACTTAGTCTAATTTCAATATTTTAATTGCAAGTTACATATCGTTGGGATCGCAAAAAAATATGATATTTTGAATTTGCTGATTGCAAAACTATAACATTTTTATGCATGGCATTTTATGCCTCATCAGGGTAAGACGAGCAGGTACACCGGGATGAAATGGATACTGTCCGTTTAAAAGGTTTTAAAATTGTTCTTGCCGAAATTTAAATAAAAATACGATCATAAATAACAAGCAGAGAGGCTATCTGAATAGAGTAGCCGACACTCAAGTGTCCTTTGTTAAGCTTTCGGATAAAAATTTAGAAAGATTTTTTTAAATTTCATAGTCAACAGCCTAAAACATGATAATAATAATTTTATAATTTAATCATTTTAAATACTTAAAATTGGAATTAATACAACGTTTCTCGTAAATGGAACGAGATACGACAAAAAAGGCAACATTTTTTAATTCAACTAGAAAATTGTATATTAGTATATAAGTTATAATTATAAATAAGTATAATGAAAAAATTCATCAATTAAAAAAAAGTGTTAATAATTTGAAGAGAAACTTAAAAACGGAGAGTCAGGTTAGCGACGGCCAACTACTGCAAATAACTTTGCCCACCCGGTACGTGACGAATACGAAAGGAACATTATATTATCGTCGCATCACTCCTTAAAGAACCTTGAAAAGGACCCAAATCTCTCTGACTAGAGACTAAAGCATTCAAATCGAACCTGAAAGTAGTCTCAAACCGGCAAGGCTATTTCGCCAGAGAATATGCTGAGATTTCTATCGGTAGAGTACCGATAGAAACCACAGAGTATATGCCAAAGGTTCTTAAGGCTCTGAGAAGTTCAGAAATTATCCACAGGATCGTTTAAATTGCCTGAGGGCTTTAAAATGTCCTTTCTGTCCAGCAAAAGCCTCGTGGACCCTAAGAACACGGAGCGACCAAAGGACAACCGCCTTCTGCATTTTTCCCGCAAGTGTTCTAGCATATTGTTGACACGCAGG
>NC_046658.1:7266635-7269773 GCF_010883055.1 Belonocnema kinseyi
GCCGGCTTGTTCTAGCTGTGGTAGAGTAGGCGTTCCGCTTACATAGCCCCTTTTACGGAGTAGTTCAGCATGGTTTCGTAGACGTTGCTGCGAAAAGTGCGAAAGCTCCGGGTGTTTCTCGCACCACAGAGCATGCAACCGTGCCATGTAACCCCGTTCACGGGCCACACTAGCATCGTAGCAGTCTAGCAAGTCGTGATTCAGTCGCTCCGTCCACCCAAAGGTCACGAGATCTGGAAAATTGCACCCGCTTCCAGCGAAATCGCGGTAAAATTTCAGCCACAACCACGTCTCACGACCGTGAGATAGGTGGTTACAGTCTGTAAAGGAATCAATACGACGATCCAGCAAAAGCCTCGTGCACCCTAAGAACACGGAGCGACACAAGGACAAACGCCTTCTGCATTTTTCCCGCAAGTGTTCTAGCATATTGTTGACACGCAGGGATGCTTTTTAGGACATTCGCAAGTGAAAGCTTGGCACTTCCAGGAGCGCAGATGATAAGGACGATCAATTTAACAGAATATTCCGGGTACAATCGTTGCAACTCCCTTATAAGGTCTCGATACCTCTCTTTTCATTCTCCTTGGTTATGATGTTTTTGTCAGCTGGTGCCGAAAATTCGATAACAAACATGGTTCGCTTCTCGAAGTCAAGAAGACCGTCATTGTGATAAACTGAGTGCAATTGACAATTTAGATCCCTGCCCTACCTATAGAAAATCTTGGAATATTCCCTGGCGAAAAAGCCTGATCCGTTCCAGGCTATCTGCAGGTTCGATTTGAATGATTTAGTCTCAGAGATAAGTTAGAGAGATTGGGGCCCTTTTCGAAGTACTTTTAGGTGTCCATTTTAACAGTGATGCGACGGTCATATAATGTGAGAAAGGATTTTTTGTAGGTCGTACGGTCTTCATTAATTAAAAGAATAAAACAAAATCTTCCTTTGATAAATAGTATTAGTCGAGAATGAATTCATGAAATCTACTATAGTTCCAGCAAGCAAAAAAACTGGATTGACACGTACAAAAAATCGGATTTAAGAGTTACGTTACCCTATGTTTAAGGACTGAAAGGTTGCGAAGATCGTTATAAAAATTCAACATAAATGTTTATTTTGGTGTAATCGCAGAATAGGGGCGTCACCTGTTTTCCTCGTGAAATATGATCATTACGATATATCGTATCAGACCCATATTTGAGACATCATATTAACAAAAGTAACAATCATTTAAAATTTTTTCCGTATCAAATCGCTTCATTTATCGTTGAAATTAAAGATTCTAATAATTTGTTGCCAAAAAAAATTGTTTTCCAGCCAAAACAGAAACAGGTGACGCCACTATTCTGCAGTCTAACCTTTATTTTAGTAATCAAAACTATCTTAAAAATGTTTGCTCAATCAAAAAGATTTTGATAGTGCCGAAAATTCGTCTGGAATTATATGTCTCATTAAATGTAATTGTTGTGAAAATGTGTATATTGGTGAAACAGGTAGAAGATTAAAAACGAGAGTTTCGGAACATAAAAGAGATTGTCGAGTTGGAAATTTCAATACAGGACTTTCACAGCATTGCTGGAACTTAAACTATTATTTTGATTTTGATTTTAAGAACATTAAAATTCTTGCTAGAGAAAAAATATATATAAAAGACGCATAATTGGATTCATTTTTATAAACAAATATCAAAATATTTTGATTAACTTGCCGACAGAAATAATGAATGTTAACAAAATATATCAAAGTGTTATAAAATAAACACAACCAAGGTAAAATTCCTGTTACTTTGGTGAGCTTTCCTTATTCGCGGTTTCTTTCAATGACTCCTTTATTCTGTATTAATGAATTTACCATCTTAAGGGCATGCTCTTCTTGACCACGTGACCAAACTAGTCCACGGTTATGAGCATTTTTTTGGTGTTCACTGTGTTCACACGGATTGAGATATCGTGTTCAAAAGTTGACAGATTAAATAAAAGAACGAAAAAATAAAAAATTAAATGAAGAACGTTCGTACACAGCAATATATTTATAGTTTTAAAGAAAGTTTATTTATAAATCGATGAAATAGGATATCACGATTCGAGTTATAGCACTTTGCAGATAATTTTTGGTTTGATGCATTTCGGATTTTTTGGTTCACGTATATTGCATAAATTTGCACATTCGTTGCTTTTTGGTTATTTCTTTATTGGGTCACGACGGGGATACTGGGACACTACTAGTGAGAGTGCAGTTGTAAGTAGAGAGGCAGGTTTCTAGGAGTCGCCTTTCACTGAGAAAAGGGCTCCCCTTCTATCGCTCGCCCTGCACAATTCTAGTTTTCCGCGTTAGTCCCCTTTTCTCGTGACACGTCACATATGTTCGTCGTTGTCCAAATACATTGTAAGGATTTTGTGTTTTCCGTCAATTAAGATGCAGTTTCTTAAAAAAATCCTTTTCAATTTTGATGAGGCTTTTATATTACATGTTTCTTGTATATTTTAATTTTATTTGGTGCCACACATAATTATTACTTTTAAAAATAGACACTAAACTATTGACAGATGTTTGACTCCAAATTTAAATATTCTTGTATTTTTTTTTTTTTTAAGGAAATAAGCTCAGGTATTTTTTATTTCGTTTACTTTAAAAAAAAAAAATAAATTTGCTTATGCAAAACCGGATGGTTTTCGTATCTTTCTGAGCGTGTTTGTGGGACGCGCATTTCTCGTTTGTCGGAGTGGGCATTTTGCCGACCGCAGCCGTAAAAGTATACTTTTACGGAGTGCGCGTATGTGCATTTGGTCCAAGTGGCGACACTCTTCTGGCTCTCCTTTGACGCATACGCACTTCATATGACTAATGTTTGTAGACTGTACAATACAGTTGTATAGAACACACCGGCTGGCAACACGCAGCAACTCGTTAAATTGGAAACAAGTCCGCGAGTGTTTTGTCAGCTGCTAACAATTGTGTTAAGATGGCAAACATGTCTACCCTATAGCTGGTATGAAGCTCACGTCCCAAATTTAATGTTATATTTAATTTTAGTTATATTCCCTACCGAAAGAAATCTCTGAGTTTTCTTTAGCGAAATAGCTTGGCCCATTTGAGTCTATAAACAAAGTCGATTTGAAACAAAATAGTCTCGGAGAT
>NC_046658.1:7269873-7278933 GCF_010883055.1 Belonocnema kinseyi
TAAAAAAAAAGTTAGATATCTGAAGTCATCGAAACCCGTAGATTCCGAATTATTATGTTTTAGGCTGTTAACTATGAAATTAAAAAAAAATCTACTTCTAAACTTTAATCCTAAAGCTTAACAAAAAACCCTTGAGCGTCGGCTACTCTATTCAGATAGCCTCTCTGCTTGTTATTTATGATCGTATTCTTATTTCAGTTTCGGAAAGGATATTTTAAAGTCTTCAGACCATTTAAACGAGCTTCCTGGACCTTTAAAAATATCTACCTGAGTGCCTCCGGAGAATTTCTCTGAGCTTCTTTGACCTAAAGAAGTTTTAGTATATACTCAAAGATTCTTTTCGGTAGGGTTTATTGAAAAATATTGTGTGTCTCGACCCCGCCGGGGCTCCGCACACGAAAATCATTCCATTTTTGCATAAAATATCATGTGTCATTCCTGAGCAAACCTTTCATGTCCTTGTCCGCTGTTTACAGTACTTGGCTGTTAAAGCCGTGGTTTGCTGAGTCGTAACACAATATACTATTGTCATTATTTGCAAGAAAAGATCGTTATTTCCCTACCGATAGAAATCTCTGTGTATTCTCAAGTGAAATAGCCTGGCCCATTTGAGTCTATAAGCAGAGTCGATTTGAATGATTCAGTTTCTGCGATAGTCTGAAAGATTTGGGTCCTTTTCAAGGTCCTTTTAGTGGTCCTTTTAAGAGTGGTGCGACGATAATATAATGTTCCTTTTGTATTCGTCACGTACCGGGCGATTCTCCCTTTTTACAATTCTCTTCAAACTATTAACATTTTTTTTTTTAATTGATGAATGTTCTCATTATACTTATTTATAACTATAACTTATATACTAATATACAATTTTCTAGTTGAATTAAAAAATGTTGTCTTTTTTGGCGTATCTCATTGCATTTACGAGAAATGTATTAATTCCAATTTTAAGCATTTAAAAAAAACTTAGGTATCTGAAATCATCGAACCCGTAGATTCCGAATTATTATGTTTTAGACTGTTATCTAATAAATTTGAAAAGCTACTTCTCAATTTTAATCCGAAAGCTTAACAAAGGACCCTTGAGTGTCGGCTACTCTATTGATATAGCCTCTCTGCTTGTCTGAGCTTCTCTGACCCTAGAGAATCTTTATAATATACTCAGAGATTTCTATCGGTAGGGTTATATATTATTTATTTAGATTCTCTGAAAAAGGCACGCAGTAATAGCTGAAACGTCAGAATTTCAATTAACGAACTTTCCAGTAATTTCGTTTCATTCTTTTAATTAATGACCACCGTAAGACCTACAAAAAATTCGTACTCATATTTACATTGACGGTCGAACAAACGATTGATTTGATTCTTATCAAATCTACTTATTAATCAACAAGCTGATAACGTTCTGGATACTATGGGCTATTTGGCTTACATCTCGGAGAAGTACTGTCATACTACGAGGAAACACATCGGAAATTGAATTATAACCAGTAGAAGATTGGTTATTCTTAAGTAACGACGTACGTTCTTAATTAAATGTAGGAATATTGCCTTAGTTCCGGCACACATACAAAATTGTATGAGCAATTTTAATTTGTATAATTCAAATCATAATTTAATTTCAAGGTTTCATAAAACTAATGTCAATTTCTAAACAAAGTGCTTAAAAATTGAAATCGAAAACACAGTAAAAGAGATTAATAAACTGGGTCATTTTTCGAATGATTTAAAACATCGAATAGAAAGATTCATAAATTATGGATCTATTAATAGGTTTTTTGATTCACAAGAATTAAGTTTAAATAATATAAAGTATAAAAAGATACAGAAATGTATCTGCAAGTTCAATTTACTGCGAAACAGATTGTTAGCACAGAAAAATCAATGTATAGAATTAAAATTTAAAAAATGCTTCAAAAATATCTCAACTATCGAAATCCCGGAAGAGAAAGCTTAAACCCTAGCACTGGGTAACGAATTTGGTATTCTTTTCAATGTCAATAAGTTACCTATTAATAACATGGTTGCTAGTATAGAAAATTGTTTAAAAAATATAGAGCATGAAGATCAGAAACTTAGCATCAGAAAACAGTTACTCAATTAATCTCAAACCATGATCGAAATAATAACTTCAAGAACCTTAAAAATTCTTTTGACCTTGTTTTAAACTTTCAAAAGTCTAATAAAGATTTAGTTTTTATAAATGCGGATAAAGGCAACATAACGATAGCAGATAATAGTGATAATTATAATAAGACTATGGAAAACATGCTCAACAATGATAATTTGTATAAAAAAGAATAAAATCACTTTTGTTCCAACAATAGAAGAAAAATGTAATGATATAGCTATTCGATGGGAGAAAAAATATTAATAAATGAACAAATGGAATATAAATTAAAAACACGTTATAGTACTGTAGCAAAAGCTTATTCTTTTCCAAAAGTGCACAAATCAAATTTGAAATGGAGATTAATTGTGTCGAAAATTGGTTCTCCTACTTATAACTTAGCCAGATATATTTACAATGTCTTAAAACCAGTTTCAGGTTACACAGAATCGTGTGTTAAAAATAGCTGGCATTTAAAGGACACTTTAAATAAAATTAAAGTTCCTTCAACACATTCCATTAGATCTAGCATTAGACTGCATCGAAGAAAACCTAATACAAGATAAAAATCTAACTAAAATAACCAAAAATGAATTTTTAGTCGCTACTAGAACTGTTTTTAATAACATGGGTTTCTCTTTTAATGGAATCATTGATATTGTGAAAAGGTCGGCTTAATAAAAGGGTTAATCGATAGATGCATACCCTTGAGTGATGAGGCTTTTATTTACATGTTTTTTTTGTATCTTTTAATTTAATTTGTTGTCACACATCATTATTACTTTAAAAATTTAACACTAAACTATTGACAGATGTTTGACTCCAATTTTAAATATTCTTGTTTTTTTTTCAAGTAAACAAACGCAGGTGTTTTTTATTTTTATTTCTTTTACTTTAAAAAGAAAACAAATTTGTTTGTAATTATTTGTAAGAAAAGATCGTTATTTATATATTATTTATTTAGATTCTCTGAAAAAAGGCACGCAGTGATAGCCGAAACGTCAGAATTTCAATAAACGAAATTTTTAGTAATTTCGTATTATTCTTTTAAGTAATAAAGACCGTAAGACCTACAAAAATTCTTACTCATATTTGCATTGACGGTCGATGAAAGGATTGATTTGATTCTTATCAAATCTACTTATTAATTGATCACATAATGGTCCCATTGTATTTGTGACGTACCGGGCGGGCAGAATTATTTACAGTAGTTGGCCGTCTCCAACCCAAATCCATTAAAAAATGTTTCCTCAAATTATTAATACTTTTTTAATTGATGAATTTTATCATAATACATATTTTATATTTAAAACTTATATACTTGTATACTATTTTGCAGTTGCATTCAAAAATGTTGTTTCTTTTGGCGTATAATTGCATTTGCGAGATACGTTATATTCATTCGAATTCTACACATTAAAGAAAAAGTTAGATATCTGAAATAATCGAAACCCGTGGTCTGAAATTTGAAGAAACTATTTCTAAATTTGAATCCGAAAGCTTAATAAAGGACCCTTAGTAAGTGTCGGCTACTCTATTGAGATAGCCCCTCTGCTTGTTATTTATGATCGAATTCTTATGTCAGTTTCGAAAAGGAAATTTTAAAGAATTCAGACCATTTAAACGAGCTACCTATATCTTTGAAAATATCTGTCTGAGTGCCTGCCGAGAATATTGTCTGAGGCTTCTATGAGCCTGAGAATCTTCAGTGAATATTCACAGATTTCTATCGGTAGGTCACCACGCACTAAAAACTTATCATCTACCTTCTTACATTCTACTTTTTCAAGAGATTCGGCCTCTTTAAATTTAAAAGCCTCTAAGCCTTCAATTTTTAACATTTTTAGTAACTATGAGTTGCCGTAAAATATGATACGAGATCGCTCTCACTCAGTTTCAGTACATAACTCATGATTTTGAAAAACTACTCACTTTTTAAAGAATCATTATCCAAATAATTTCGATTGTTTTCCGTCTGTAGTTAAGCGCCCCTAGACCTTTTCTCTCAAGTTTAGCCCTGATGTTTTTTTCAATCAAATCATTTTTTGTATGATAGGTAAATTACCCCCAGATATATAAATGGGTAAAAGCTATCTCAGGGTTCCCATCCAGCCCCTTGACCCAGCCTGCGGGGCGTCTATTGTTTCGGCCGAGTCAAGCGCTGGCGGTACAGTCTTCAACAACGCACTGCGAACCCTACACGCTACGCACCATCGCGATACACTAGGAAGAGAAAGAGAGACACTAGGAAAGGGAAAAGTAAGGAAACACAGTGCAGGACTACACTTAAATTACTTGTAACTAAAAATATATATTTTTCTTTTAACAATTCATTGCTACTACTAAAGTAGTTCTACTTTAAAACCTGGTTGTTCAATTTTTAACCAAAAAGATGAATTTTCAAACCAAAAAATTAATTTTGTACCGCAAAAAACCAATTTTTAACAAAATTCAAGAACTCTCAATCACACAGTTGAATTTTTAACCAAAACATACTAATGTTTAATCGCCGCTTGGATCTTTGAAAATGGCGCAACAATTGGTGGAATCGGTCATATCGTTGAAATCGACGAAAGTGCCTTCGGAAAGCGCAAGTACAATAAAGGTCGGATAACACGTACAAGGTTGATCGTCGGGGATATTAACCGGGCGTCGAAGAAATGTTTTTTGACCTATGTAGCATCGCGCAACGCTCGAACGTTCCAAACAGTCATTCAAAAATTCGTAGAACCAGGGACACATGTCCTAACAGATATGTGGCGTGGTTACAATAATTTAAAGAAATTGGGGTACCAGCACTCAACGGTGAACCATTCTACGAATTTCGTCAATCCTAAGGACAAGAATATTCACACACAAAATATTGAGTCGCACTGGTCCAAGATCAAACGGATCTGCGTAGGCGACTCGGGAAAATGTCGGTTGAGAATACTGAACATTGCCTAATTGAATATGTTTGGAGAAACACATACACCTCAAACGAAGAATGGTTTCTCAGTATTATAGAAGCAATGAAGTATTTCTATCCCCAATAAGGATTGCCGTATCAAGCAGGAGAGAGCCAAGAACAATCGGCCCTTTTCAGGGCCAACACATTTTTCTAACTAAGGAATAATGTAATGTTTGAATACATGCAATGGATTGAAATTTTTAATTTTGTTAAAAAGTTCGTTTTTTCTAGATAGAAAATTAAACTTTTTGTTTAATTATTCATCTTGTTTATTTAAAAATTCAACTCCTTGGTTGATAATTTTCGAATTATATTGAAAATTCGTCTTTTTTAAAGTAAATTAATCATCTGGTTTAAAATTTCATATTTTTTAGTTGAAAACTTTCTGCTTTAGAATTCTTGAATTTGTTTAAAAATTCGTTTTCTTCCTGTATAAAAATTAAACTTTTTGTTTAAACATTAATTTGTTTTAGTAAAAAATTCAAGTGGTTGAGTTCTTGAATTTTGTTAAAAATTGGTTTTTTGCGGTACAAAATTAATTTTTGGTTTTAAAATTCATCTTTTTGGTTAAAAATTGAACAACCAGGTTTTAAAGTAGAACTACTTTAGTAGTAGCAATGAATTGTTAAAAGAAAAATATATATTTTTAGTTACAGTAATTTAAGTATCAAAATAAAAAAAGAAATTTGTAACTATTCAATGTTCAATTCAAAAAGATGACAGGCCCCTTAATATGTAGTCCTGCACTGTGTTTCCTTCCTTTTGCTCTTCCTTTCTCTTCCTAGATTATCGAGATGGTGCATAGTGTGTAGGCGTAGGGTTCACAGTGCGTTGTTGAAGAAGACTGTACCACCAGCGCTCGACTCGGCCGAAACAATAGACCCCCGCAGGCTGGGTGAAGGGGCTGGATGGGAACCCTGAGATAGCTTTTACCCAAAACATCTTGCCGCTAATTGTTATTTATTTGTGTAAACAAAGGTTTCCGTAAAATCGTGTTTAAGGTTCAATAACTTGAAAAAATACAGTCCTAAAGCCACGAAAATAGTGTATTTATGTATCTGGGTGTTGCTAATTTTATATATAGGGGTGAAGAAATTCAAAATGGTGGCCCATTTTTGAAAACATTTATAAACAAAAATAAAAAACTGAAAATAAATGATTATTGCTTGACTTACCTATTCCTCAAGGCATTCATAGATAACATCAAATAAGTTGAAAAATACTACTTATAATTTACAGTAAGAACGCTGATATGAATTTATCCTCTGCGGGTCATGATTTCTGAGTAATCACCCCTCAGAGTAGGGGGTGAGTTGTTTCGCGCAGGTGGCACAATCTAAATCTACAATTTAAATCTTAAACATTTTTCTCAAAAAACCATCTTGTTTCAAGATATCCATGGAAGGAGCGTGCCACCCGCGAAGTGAAACTCACCCCCGCAGAGGAAAAATTCATATCAGAATTCTTATTGTAAATTATAAGTACTGTATTAAAAAAAAAACATTGGTTTTCGATGCTCCCTTTCCACCGTAAACGTCAAAAATAATTTTTGGGGATGTTTTGCTCGATTTAAGGGATAGTTTCACCCTTCATTTCAAGTCCAACTTATTGTATGTTATCTAGCAATGCCTTAAGGAATATGTATGTCAAGTATTAATACTTTATTTTGAGTTTTACAATTTTTTTTTTCATAAATGTTACAAATAATTGCCCGCTATTTTGAACGTTTCACTCCTGAATTTATAATTAGCAACCCCCAGATACATAATAACACTATTTTCGTGGCTGTATGACAGCATTTTTTCAAATCATTCAACTTTAAAAATGATTTTAAAGAAATCTTTGGTTAAACAAATAAATAACAATTAGCGGCAAGATTTTTAAAAAGTTTTCATCACACACCCTTAGCAAGACAATGCAAAAGGTTTGATTTAAATCGACGAAATGTCAAATGAGAAATCTTGATAATTCAGAAAAATTCGTTGAGTACTCGGATATTACCTTATTACCCGAGTTTTTGGTTATTCCCTGAGTACCTCCTTAGTCAGAAAAAATTAATTTTACGCAGTTGCCTGTCTGTCGGTAATCTGTAAGCGCGATAACTTTTTAAAGTACTGATCAGATAGAATTAAGCTTTGGCATGCTTCATACATTAACGAGCCCTTTTTGACTAACAGTTTTGATTCTATCAATCGAAATTGCCGGGGAAAAAATAAATTTATCTCAAAAAGATCTACTCATTCTTTTTCGTCCATTTTTTCATCAGATGCATAGTTTTTTTTGTAATCGTAAAAAATGTTGTAAGAATAAAAAATTCATTTTTCCAGAAAAACTTTGCGAGATGCAAAAAAAAGTAAGAAAAATTTTTCATCTGAAAAAGACATACAAATTTTCTTAAGACCTTTCTTCGATAAGATACATAAAATTGGTTTAAACCAACAACATGTTGTTAAAAATAAAAAATTATTTTTCGGAAAAAAAATGCAGTATACGTAAAAAAGTCCCAAAAATAAATTGTTGCTTTTAAGAGGGCCTACATAATCGGTTAAAATTTTTTTCTGAGAGAACTTGCGGGTTTTATTTTAAACTTTGTAGATGCTATTGAAAAGTCAAAAATTCAGATTTTGTGATTACATAATTTATTAGAGAATTGTATCAAAAATCGAGTTCGTGTACTGTAATAAGAATGTGTTTCTTAAGGCCGATAGTCTCTCAAGTAAACCCATAAGAATTTAAAGAGCTTTTCTATATGCATTATACTGTGACTCAGCCGAGCACGAAGCTCGAATTGAGAAAGTATCTGAGCGCGTAGCGTGAGGTAAATAATTATAGAGTGCGATACATTAACATTTTACATTTACATATTAGTTTCATTCTGAAGTAATTTTGAAATATGGGAAATTTATAATAAGGCAAGATTTTTGCATCAGTTTAAAAGCTGGTACGAACTTGTGAAGTTAATACTTCATGTTTTCATTTGTAGGTTAATTTTATTTTACAATAAAAATAAATTTAAGTTTCTGACTCGCACTTAGGGCAAATACTGTAAACATCCACCTATTCTAACGGCCGTGAAACGAACACGACCCATTATTTTAAAGCTGGTGGGTCCCCATCTCTACCGCGAGTCGTCAATATATTTTTGTTTAGTGACGTTCATTGGCTGCCCGTTCATGTATTGATAATAGCGCTGTAAACAAGTTTTTCAACTGTGCATGTACCGAAAAGCGTTGGTCCATTTGAAATCAATAAATCTTATCAGTAATCATACATATAAATACACCCGACCCTCAGTGTTTCGAAGTTTAGTAAGTCCTAGAACTGCTGGTCCAGACAGTTTCTCAGCTGAATGGACGAGAGATGGTTGCGACTCTTGCATGAAAAACACCAGCAGCCTAGCAGAAAGGCGCAATGCGTGAGTACTTACTGGAGTATCTGCGAAATATTATGCATTCCAATTGGAAATGGTTCATACGGCCTCGATTTGCTCAGTTGAAAGAGTCTTAGCTGAAGAAACAGAAAGGCTAGGAAAGAAGGTTCTGTTCCGATTCTTTCCGAATTGTATGGGAACTTTGCTTCCGATTTATTGCCGAACACCTCTCTTTCCGAAGGTTTCCGATGTGTTTTCGAACTTTCTATGAAGTGTCCCACTACATCAACTTCTTTCTGAACGGTTCCGATTTCTTTTCGAGTAAGTGTTGCAGTGTCCCATTAGCTTATTTCGATGCTTACCGAATGTTCACATGTGATCCACTGTTTATGTTCGTTCCGAATGTTTCGGATTAAAATAAAGAAATGTATAAATATAATGAAATGTAAAAATAAATATTAATAAATCTAGATCAATTATTTTCCAAAATTGCAAAATTTTTAACAAATCAACTCCAATTTTCGAATAGTTTCCTGTATGCACCACTGTTTATTTATTCTCTATTGAAAATAAACTGTCCTATGAAGATTTTTCCAAAAAACCTAGAAGTAAGAACATTTCATATCTATTTTATCA